>NC_081439.1:93581335-93881335 GCF_949786415.1 Peromyscus eremicus | reverse complement strand
ACTACCCGTGGCTTAATACTATGCTGCTGTGGGATTGTGACATTAGAGGCCCCTTGCTGTTCTAGGACTTTGGAGTTTTTAAACAGCCAAAGAGACAAGGTTGACTTAATGCTATGCTGATGTTCCTAGTGTCCCATCTGTGGAAAACTGAAGACGTGTATTTCAGAAGGAAGGACAATGCTTTGAAGCAGAGACTTGCTCCTTTTGTTTGGGGGATCAGGCAATAAACAGTTTATGTTTTAAAGCCCATATATATTTCTAACTCTTCATTCTTTTGCTTCTTTTCTTTATCCCTCTTTTAAGAGATTTTTGAAAGTACTGATGACTTTGTACATAATTTGGTAATATTCACTCTCTTCCAACTCCTCCCAGATCTATCCTCTTTGATACCCATTCATCATTGTGTCATCTTTTTTTTTAATACTCATCAAGTCCAATTTGTATTGTTAAGTACATGACATTCCACTGGAGAGTTCTCTTTTTTCCTTTCTTCTCTGTTTTTTTTTTTTTTGAGACAGGATCTTTCTATATAGACAAATTGGAAATGAACTCTTAGATAACTGTGACAAACCAATGACAAAATTTAAGGAAACATTGATTTCTTTTATAATTAGAAAGTACTAACATTGAGACCAGCTTCTTAAACATTAAACTGCATATTACTCTTCCCATTTCTTCCTGGGAAATGAACACATTAGCAACACTCTCCTCCACCATCATTAATCTGCTCTAAAACTACAAATCTGTACAATACATTTCTTTTGTTTCTTTAATATCCCCTGCCTCTACTTTCTCCCAAACTTGCTCAGTATCAATTCAAAACATTTTACAGTGCTTACAGATTTCTGACTCTTCTATTTTCACTTTAAACTTGAAGAACTCCAAAACTGAAGGTGGCAATGCTCTTTTAACACAACGGCAAACATGCTTTCTAAAAACCCAGTTTACAACAGTTTACAACAACAGTGAAATAATGAAAACTGTAGAGTCAGGTCTGTGTTACCAGATACATTAAACTAGTACTTTATGAAAGCAAGCCTCTCACACGAAACAAGAGTACACCAACTGATCCAAAGGGCACGGACAACTCAGCAGCGGTTATCACCCAAGTTCTACCTTACCACTATATTCCACCCACTTATGCATACCAATCTGACCAGGAGAACATTCTGGAAAAAAAAGAACTGGAAGGTTCAATGAATTCTTATTCGAACTGGTCATAGGTAAGGAGCAGTCTATATATGGAACAGTTAAATGTATCAGATTAACCAGTGTCAAGTTATTCTGTTCATTTTTAGGAACTGAATACAGCCTATGTAGGCATATGAAACTTGTGAACAACTAAAACTTAACATGTACAAAACTTTCTTAAAGTCCTTCTGATGTCTCATAACCACTTTTTAAACCAAGCAAATCAACTGTTGCCTCATTTTTTTTTCTGTCAGGTGAAAGCTATGACTAACTAGATATATCATCAAAGGACTGAAACCATGCATCTACTGTATGTTAACAGCTTATTGACCTTGGCGTGTTTTCATGCAATAGTTTTAATATCATCTACATGGTTTTAATAAAGCATCAGACTTTTCACACATGCTACTTTCATTTTCAACTAACAAGTGCCACACTAACGGTTGGTATTTCAGCATCTCACTATGGATACTTGTACATCTTTTAGGTAGAATACCAAGTAGTATATATGTTCCCCTAACTTGTTTGGTTAACAGCAAGTGGAGTCGTCCATCACTAAGGGAGACAAGAAACCGTACAACGGCAAGGGCACCTTAAAGAACAGTAGGACTGCTAGACTGGTATTGGGGATTGACAAGAGACTACTCATGCTACAAGTCTTTCACCCTTCTCAATCCATGGCTCTGAGCCTGTCTGCTTTTCCACCATTGCTATTTTCACAGTTTTGCCACAGTTGGAGGAGAGAGATTTACTAGTAATTACAGAATCATGCTCTTCGTGAGACAAATGGATGTATTTGGGGCATTCTCCGCAGATGAAGGCTCTATGCAGTGTGTAAAATCATGGTTCTGATAGAAAACTACAGTGAGTAGTTCATTATGCTGTGAGTGCAGCTTGTTTCTCCAGGTCTGCCAGAGACTAATGCTAAATTAGAATACAGTGACAGTACAAAGTGTATAACAGGAGCAGGGGCACGGATCTGGTAGTTCTTCAGGTACAATTCTTCAGGATGGAGAAACCTACCAACTTTTGCTGTCTATCTTCACCAAAATGGGGAGAGATTCCAAAATTCAATTCTGAGCCAAGAATAAAATTTAAGGCAGAGAACTTACTTAAATATAATATTATTAATTTTCTCATGATACATCATGGCAAGTGGCCTTACTTATTATCTTCTTCAGTGTATCCACACCTGCATTCTGTCTCATAAGTAGTGCTTTAGTATTCCCTGAACTGCCAGAATTCAGTATGATGTCTGTTCAACTTAAAAAAATATTCAAAGCCCCCTGTCTACATCATTGTTTTGATAGTATTTTTTCTTTTTCTTTTCAAACCTAGAGCACCTTGTGTATGCTAGGCTAGTGCACTTCCACTGAGCCGTATCCCCAGCCCAATCATAATGCAACTTTATGATGTTGGTCAACTTCAATTTCCCTCTCATTGGCTGGTTAACACATGTGCAAATAAACAGCTCATATTGATTTTTTCAGCTAAATCAGACTATGGTACAAAGTATTTTTACTGCTGTAAACATCATGTATTCATCACAAACCAGAAGTGGGGGACCCTATATACTGCAAGCATTTCTCAAGAACCACAGCTGAGCTCAGGATTTCCAAATGAGTTTTCGAGTGACTTTCATTTGGCATGCATTCACTGTGCTACTGGCAAAGTATGGTTTTTTGAGAATGTCCATACTTCATTACTTTTAAAATCAATAACCTAAGAAAAGTATACAATAATTTATGTGGCATAAGAAGGTCTTAGTTACCAGTGTCGATGCAGCAAAAGAGATATTACTACCTCTGATTGTACTTCCTCACAAAGGCCATGATATGCCTAATTCCTGACTACTGCAAATCACATTTTAAAGTATCCTGTTTGTGTATGAATGTGTGTTTGAAATTACCCCTGAAAAAAGCAGCAATTACAAATAAACTCATTATTTTGCAAAAAAAGAATATAAAGCATATACCAGGTGCTATTTCCTGTTCATCTCTTCACAGGAAGCAGCAGGAAGAGGCACAGGGAGCCTTGGTTTCCAGAGAGCTGTAACCATGTAAGTCTGCCCTGGAATTCACAGTTTTTCTGCATAAACTGTAACAAGTCCTACCATAATTCAGAATTCCCCTTTAGAAAGTAAGAGCCACTCAGCAGAAACTTTAACAATGGGACTCCGCAGAAACCCTTAACTTCTCTGTGTACATTCTTTCAGAAGTGAATCCTTTCCCAGTTTCAAGTATTCCCTTCCATCTCTCACTCTGTAATGAGTTAAAAAAGGAAAAAAAAAAGAAAGACCTCCCCATTTTTCCTTTGTGAGCCCAGTAGCCACACTCCTCCTCCCCCGCGCAATCAAGAAATGAAAAGGCTGGGCAGATGAACACAATCCCGAGGTTTCCTTTTCTTCCAGTGAGTGCTCAAAGTGGTGACTTTTCACTCTCAACTCTGTGACAATTCTTCTGAACTCAAGTGTACCGCGGTATCTCACACTGTTCATAGCGGTTCAGCGCAGGGTGGCTGAGAATGGTACAGCTGTCACAATTCCATGGAGCCCCGTCATAATCCTCATCTCGAGGTTGTATCCGAGGACTCTGTCTGTAGCCACTTATACGTTCGTCTGCAGCTGCTGCCTGGGATTCATGGACATCTGCCTGTACTTTGGAAGTCACACTAATTCTTCAGGCTTTTCTCTCAATTGTGTAGGGATCTGAGGAGTCTTTTTTTAGATAGCTTCGGTGGTACCACCCGGCCAGGTTCTATGTGGTCATAAAAATTATTCATGGCTTTTGGATCAAAGTTTCCTCTAGATTGAAGGAGGTCAACTTCTTTCAGTGTACAGTCAACATTTATCTGGAGTTGTCTGTTCATGCTTCTCAATCTTGTCATTTCCTCAGGCGTGGGGATCGCAGCAGTACAACTGACCCTTCTGAGCCGTCTCTGCATCAGGTCATGCTCCATACTGTTAACTTCAGCCTTCAACCAATCTAGATCCTCTTTTTCAAGTTTCAATTATTTTGCTAACCTCTCCATCCTTGCTCACTGATGTAACAGCAAGGCTTGTGTATAGGCATAGTCATCTGATCTAGAACTAGAACTCCACTGATACTTGTGGTTTCCCTTTTCTCCCCCGGAGCCTGATATCACTGAAATGGGCTGAATAGGTTCTGGTGCTGCAGAACATTCTTCTTGGTCCACTAAATTTAAAAGGTTTTCAGTTGTTGTTCAGCCTACAGTAATTTTAAAAACTGTAGTTGGGTTTGGTATCACCTGAGGAGATGGTGATGGAGCACTTGAGGGTCCAGTTGGCTGTGTATATGTAATATACACAGGGTTAACACTAAATGGAGGTTTTGGTTGACTAGATATCCCTCTTGAAGGGGAACTTGAAGGTGGCATGGTGGCTGTATACAGTAAGTGCTGGTTCCTTGGAGATGGTTGATAACTGATGGGCGAAGGACTCCTAGTTATTGCTGTCCCATGTCTTTGAGAAGGTTCAACTGTAATTTCTATCTTCTTCATTGGATCTTTGGGTAAGCTAGATGCTGGGTAAGGGAGATAAGCTACTGAATGACTCCCCTGTGTCTGATAACTAGGAGGTCCTTGTTGATATAGGTGGGGTAGAGTAGTTGAAGGACTAGGTGGCATAAACACATGAGAGCTTGGATGGCCCAGCTGCGAGGGCTGTACTTGATGCCGTGGAGAGCTAAAGGGTGAAGGACACTGAGAAGGGGGTGGTGAATGGTAAGCTGACTGAGGAATCTGCTGTTGTTTGGGAGAATACTGAGAAGGTTGATAGTTCTGTTGATGTGGATAAACAGGTAAAGGACATTGGCTGTAATGAGACACTGGGCCTTGTGTTGAGGACTGCCATGGAGAATTCTGAGGGGTCTGTCTTCCTGATGAACTCTGAGATGTCTGTCTAATATAAATAGAGCCAGGAGATCCATAGAGATTGCTTGGAATTTGTGGAAGAATCTGTAAAGCTCTTGGTATAGTCTGTCCAGAAGGGAGGTTTTGGGACACTGTAACAGTAATTGGATTTGTACTACACCGAGGTATGTGCATGTAGGACGGAGGTGGCGGTGGTGAAGGCCCTTGCATAGCAGATGGATTCATTCCTGTTTGCATGGAAGATGGCTGCTGAGGTGGCTGTGAAGGAGGAGTAGCTGCACTTCTGTTCTGTTCATTCACAAAAAAATGGATTATAGTTGGGAGTAGCAGCCACGACAGCTGGAGCTGAGTGTGGTTCCTGAACTAAACATATCAGCTGTTTACCTGCTGTATGCTGAAGATCAATATGTCCATCACTTGAGCTATGTACCAGTGCTTGACCGCCATTAAGGTGAGCTCCATCTCCTGGGTGGTAGCTACTAGGAGAATGGATGCCCAGGTCAATATGCAAAAGGCGATTTCTATTCATCCTATTATCTTCTGGACTATGATATTCCATATACAAGTATTTGCTGCTCTCCTGTGAAAGGGCTCAGCAACGGGCTTCTAGATTGTTGTTATTCTGTAACATGCACTGAGATACCACACCCTCTGGAATTTCGGGAAAACGTTGTTGGAGATCATGGAGAACCTGAATATCAAGCTGTGGACTGCTTTGCGCCATGCCAGAGTAAATGTTGGTCAACTGTCTCTTAGGAAATGGGTATTAACAGGACTTCCAAAAGTAAAGATCTTCCAACACCTCTGTCATTTTCTACTCAATATGGTCTACGAGTCCTGGAACAGGAGGTTTTTCATTCACATCTCCAGCTCTGAAATGACCTTCTTTTCAGTAGTCTAGGATCTGACAGCCTGAAAATAAACTTATTGTCACATAAGGCCACATGCATGAAAGTGGTAGGTGCTCTTTCCCCTAATTGTTCTTGTTGTTGTTATTGTTCTTCTTGTTCTTGTTCTTGTTTTTCTTGTTCTTGTTCTTCTTATTGTTCTTCTTGTTCTACTTGTTCTAGCTGTTGTTGTTGTTGTTGTTGTTGTTGTTGTTGTTCTTCTTCTTCTTCTTCTTCTTCTTCTTCTTCTTCTTCTTCTTCTTCTTCTTCTTCTTCTTCTTCTTCTTCTTTGCAGGGGAGGTCACAAGGGTTGTGAGCTCTTTGATTTAATGTCTTAATTTAATAAACTGTATATGTTGTTTAGAACTTACAATGTTACTTGCGCCAGAACTGCTCTGATAGGACATGCTTAGGTGCTACTAGAAGCTAAACCCATCCTCCTTTTTACTTATCCATTAACACAGAAGGCAGCATAGTCTCATGAATACCAAAGAACACCAAGTACAGCTCTGTGGGATTGGTCTGAGAAGAAAATAGAGGAAATACTCTGATTCGTCTAGCTGTTATGTCTCTCATCAAGACAAAAATCATTAAAAAGAGAAGTACATGATTTGTTTAAAAAAATGAAAAAGAAAATAGGTTGTATTTAATTAAAATTGATGTGAAATATATACAAGTGTAGTAAAAAATATTTACAGATATATTTTGACATACATAGAAATTCCAAAGGCATTAATATACTGGATGGGATTTTAAATTATATATATATATGAATATATATATATATATATATATATATATATATATATATGTACATCTCTGTGTGCATGTAAAAGGACAAAGAAAGGATGCTAACAAATGTATTCCTCATATTCTTAGCTGAAAACATTTACAGTGAAGAGAATACTAAAATCTCAAGTCTTTTGTTTTTTGTTTGAACATGACCTACCACTTTTTTATGGGTGTGTTGTTTAGTTTTTTTCCATGTTAATTTTACATTTTAATTAAAATACAATTAAATAGACTTCCCCCCTTCCTTTTCTTCCTTCCAATCCTTCTTATGTCCTCTTTCTCCCACTCCTTCCCTGCCCCCCACTTAGTACTTCTCAAATGGATGACCTCTTTTTCCATGATTATTATTGGTTGTATGTATATGATTTCAGGATTCACCACTTGATATTGGATAACCAAATGAGGTCCTTATCACTGGGGAAGACTAAACCTCCTCTCAGCACTTGTTAGTTCCCTGTGGTTCTCTGTCTACAAGTAGGGCCCCATGAGATTTCTTTCTTCCATGTTAGCATGTCTATCGGTGTTGTTCCTACTCAGGTCTTATTTAGACAGCTATATTGTTGTAACATCATGGGTGTAGCTTCCATGTCATTTCTAGGAGGAACAATATCACAGTCCTGTGGCCCTTACAATATTTCTGCCCACCCTTCTAAAGTGTTCCATGAAGCCTTCAATGCAGAAGTTGTATTGCAGATATATCTATAGGAACTGGGTACCTCAAAACAGTTGATTTCTGTATTTGTGACTAGTTGTGGTTTCTGTAATGGTCTCTGCCTCCTGGAAAGAGAAGCTTCTTTGATTAAAAGGTTGATAGCCTTCTCCCTGAGGATTAGGGTTCCAGAAGGCTCTTTGCAAGCTGCTGAAAGGTGAAAGCAATCAATAGTCGTATCCAGCTGAAATGCTTATCAACCACAGCAATGACTAGCTCAAGATACTCCTAAAGGTGTAATAGTTATTCTCACATCTTGGTAGTAACAAACAGCTCTCTAATTGGACCTAAGGCCTGCTCAATAGGAGCGAAATCATGTCTGGTACTGGAAACCCAGCCAAATACCCATTACTAGTTAAGTCGTGGATCTTATAGGAGAACATACTACAGCTACTTTGTTGGACTAACATAATTCCAAACTGAATTCTAAATACTTATACTTATACCCAGATATAAGTGGCTCTCACTCCTACTACATTCTGTTTTAAGAAATGTACTTCAGATTTAAACTGGCAAGTTTTTAAGAATGGGTTTTGTTTTACATAGGATAAGTGAATGGCATAAATCACCAAATAATCCCAGTGATTGTGTAGTGTATAATTATGTTTAAGTGTATGGTCTATAAGTGAAGATGCAATGGATTGCTTCAAGATGCTGGTGATATAGACAATCCAAAAGGTATATTTAACTTCTAATGATTTCTCTGACAATAAGTAACTAGTGCTTCTTGTAAAGGTATGCTTTCAGTTTTCTATAATTTTCAAAGTTATTTTCTTGCACATTGATTCCTAAATGCTGGGAGATAGTTCACATTGTTGAGAAGAAAAGATTACAATCACATTTACTGAATTGCTGACAAATGTAGAAAAATTGCAGGAACAAGGCAATAATCGTTCTCTCCTACACTTCTAAATAATCATTATTCTCTTTCATAGTATCTTAGTAAAGACACAAAATAATGTTATTTTATGATGTTTTGCATGTATATTATTATACTTTAGTCATTCTCATTTCCCATGTCCCTCTGTCGTAATATCAGCATTTATGAGCACACTCCCATGAAGCTAGGTAATATTCTATGTGATTATCAGCAAGCGTATTTTGTGAGTTATTAAGGTTCAAATACGTTGTTTTCCTGATTTCCCATCATTTCAACAATAAAATTATTCAAGATTTTCATTTTTATTATTTCACATTATTCTTCATATCACTACTTCCTTTTTTATTATTACTGAAGGTGACCTATCCCTGATGCTTATTGCCTGTAATAGTTACTTTTTCATTGCTATCACAGAATACCTGACAGGAATCAACTTAAGGGAGGAACAGATTTCTCTGGCTTACAGTTCCAGGTGATGTAGTCTATCATGGAAAAGAAGTCATGGTGGTAGAAGCTTAAGAAAACTGGCCACAGTGCATCCACACTTGGGAAGCACAGAGTCATAAATACTGATACTCAGATCTCTTTCTCCTTTTCATGTATTCTGGGAACCCAGGCCATGGAATGATGCCATTCACATTAAGCATGAGTCTTCACACCTCAAATAACATAATATGAGTAATCTCTTATAGCCATGCACAGATGCTTGGCTCCCAGGGAACACTAGATCCTATCTAGTTGGTAATCTATGTAAGCAATCACAGCACTGTCCTATTGCCATAGATTTTGTTTACCTTTCCTTCTTACTGATACTCTCACTTCTGGTTTTATCCTGAACAATGCTAGTATTAGTGCAACCAAAAGGAATAGCATATATGCTATACCAAAATGATATATACTCATGTTGTAAATATTGCTATTATTATCAAAAATTTTGCTTTTGTATTTTCCTATGTAATAATCAAGACTTGATTATTTTCAGTTATATAGAGTTTAAATATCTTAACCACTGTATTAGTTACTTTTCTGTTGATGTTATAAAACACCATGACCAAAGCAAATTATAAAAAGAAAGATTTCTTTGGGGCTTACAATTCCAGAGGGATATAAATTCATCATGGAGGGGGAGTAGGAATCGTGGCAGCTGGAGCAGCAAGCTGGCAGCTCACATGTGGAACAGCAAGCATAAAACAGAAAGAGAATGGCTCAGGGTTTTGAAGTCTCAAGGCTTGCTTGCTCCCAGTGACATATTTCCTCCAGCAAAGCTATATCCTCCTAAACATGCCTAAACTGTGCCACCAATGGGAGATCAACTATTCAAACATCTGAAACTATAGCGACATATTCATTTGGATGCCCACAATCACCTATAATTGTCTGCTTCACCAGCCTATTTTGTCTTTTAATCCTTCAAAGGAATGGTGCAGAATGGGACAGAGTACTATTCACTCAAGAGGTGGCAGGTTACTTTCTTTTAATGTTTAAACTTTTATGGTGGTTCTTTTTCATTGTTGGGTGGAGGTTGGAATCACTTGGCATACTGCTTAATTCTATCCATACAGGTTCTCATTTAGTTTATCTGTAAGTGAATCTTAAAACTCTCCAGGCCTAGTAATAGCCCTAAAGTACTCTAAAATTGATCCATGTAATAAGCTGAGAGATATTACTCTATTAATTAAAACGCTACCCATCTTTTAAAATGTTTACTTTTATTCTTGCAATGGGAATCTATAGTATAGTTTGATGACATTATTCATAAAGATGCTATTATCCTTTCACCTCAAGCAGAGAAAAGTCACTAATTTAAGATTTCAACACTGTACCCAGCACCTCAGCTATATGATAGTTTAGACAAGCCAAAGTGATATTAAAAAAATATTAGAGTTGGTAGGGATCTTTACATGGTATAACTGTTTCTGAGTTGCACACATTTCTGTTAGTAGTCCCCAAAATTTATTAATTCAACTTTAACTTGAAAGAATCTTTCTTTGGTTTGTCTGTTCACCCCCAGTTGAAGGTGAATACAAGTTTCTTTACGTATCCTCAGGTATGTCACACACGGTTTGGAGTAGATTAGGCAAGCTCTCTACCACTGAATTATATCCCCAAGAGTTATTATAATTTTTTAAGCGTGGGCTGGTGGGATGGCTTGGTGGGTAAAGGTTCTTTCTATCAAGACTTTCAAACAGAGTTGAAATCCTGGAATCTGCATAATGGAAAAAAAGAAGTGACTCCTACTTGTTGTCCTCTGACATCTACCTGCATGCCTTGGCATATACATGCACACAAGCACATGTACATGCATACACACACACAGACACACACACAACTATAATGAAATGTTTAGGGTATAAAGCTTTCAGAATTACTCTACTCAAGACAAATAACTTTATTGTAAACTCATACAACACCATTGTATAACAGTGCTTCATTAATTTCTCAAAGAGGACTGCCAAGCTTTTTGTAATAGTCATTATACTCATTTTTTATTGTCTGCTACTTAATTATCCCCTGCAGTTATTAATGCTGCATAATCATGTTATTACTGATTTATTAGCTTATTTTTCCTCTGTTCCTTTTCTCTCTGTACCTTTTTCTTAGTTTCTTTTTTGTTTTTCTTCCTTCATTTCTTTCTTCTGTTCCATTCCCTCCCTCTTCTTTTCTCTCTCCCTCTCTTTCTCTCTTTCTTCCTTAGTTTCCTTCTTTAGAGACATGTTCTTTCCCTAAGTTAACCTCAAATTCAAGCTCTTCCTGCCACTTCCTGCTTTGTACTGGTATTAGTGTGTGTGTGTGTGTGTGTGTGTGTGTGTGTGTGTGTGTCTGTGTGTGTGTGTGAGAGAGAGAGAGAGAGACAGACAGACAGACAGACAGACAGACGTAGACGAGAGAGAGAGAGAGAGAGAGAGAGAGAGAGAGAGAGAGAGAGAGAGACAGAGACAGAGACAGAGAGACAGAGAAGTTTTAAGAAAGAGAGAGACCATGCCTGATCACTTTTGTTTTAAACCATTTCCCCCACTTGAAAATAACATAAGCTTCAGGAAAGTATAAACATTTTCTTTTTAACACATGTAGTATCATCAGAGCACAAAACTCAGTGTGTTCTTAAGAAATATGTTTGAACAAATGAATTTGACACTTTTGAAACTTAGCACATGGACTTGGGAATATTTCTGCCAGTCAAAAAGTCTACTTATACTCTTTAAGAAATCCACAAAGATACCCCCACAACAGACTGCTGGCAATGGTCGAGAGACAGTCCGAACTGACCTACTCTGGTGATGGGATGGCCAAACACCCTAATTGTTGTGCTAGAAACCTCATCCAACTACTGAGGGATCTGGATGCAGAGACCCATGACTAGGCCCCAGGTGGATCTCTGGGAGTCCAATTAGTGAGAATGAGGAGGGTTTATATGAGCGAGAATTGTTGTGACCAAGGTCGGATTAAGCACAGAGACAAATAGCCGAACGAACGGAAACACATGAAATATGAACCAATGGCTGAGGGGTCACCAACTGGATCAGGCCCTCTGAGTGGGTGAGACAGTTGATTGGCCTGATCTGTTTGGGAGGCATCCAGGCAGTGGCACCGGGTCCTGTGCTCATTGCATGAGTCGGCTGTTTGAAACCTGGGGCCTATGCAGGGTCCCTTGGCTTGGCCTGGGAGGAGGGGACTGGACCTACCTGGACTGAGTCCACCAGGTTGATCTCAGTCTGTGGGGATGGCTTTGCCCTGGAGGAGATTGGAATCGGGGGCGGGGTGGGGGGAAGGTGAGGGGGGCAGGAGGGGGGAGAACAAGGGAATCTGTGGCTGATATGTAGAACTGAATTGTATTGCAAAATAAAAATTAAAAAAAAAAAGAAATATCTGCATTCATACATACCTCTATAGCGATTTATAACATCCGTCATATATACACTGGGCAATGGCCGATAAATGTAATAAATATATTCATTACCTAAATTATTTTTCTGATTTGTCTGTGAAGAAACTCAGAATATTTTCTTCTAATTGAGATACATAATGCATTATTTTTAACCACATTTGCGCAACTCTGCCACAGAGCACCAGAACTATTCTCTCATCTAACTGTAATCTACCTATAGTTTTATATATATATATATATATAATTGTACAATAATGTATTATTGTATTGTATATATATTGTACATATATATGTTGTACAATTGTCTATGAATGAATCTTTAAATTGGTTCTCATTTTTTTTTTTTGCTGTCAAACACTTTTCCTTTATTTAGCAATATCAAGCTATGTACTAATATCTATTGGGAACATTGGCTCATGTTAAACATGTTTACCTTAATTTCTTTGGTAAATAAAACATTTGCAAACATAAAGTATCCAAGAAGTCCAGTTTTGATTTTGTATTAATACTCTAATCAGTCAAAATTCAATATATAATGATTATTGACATTGTACAATATTTTACATTCATTCCTTTACATAGCATGCAACTCCATTAAAACTTAAAACCTACAAAATGCAACATAGCTGCTACATTCTATGCAATTTAACAATATAAGAAAATAGTGAAAAGTTTCGCTATAAGCTCATTTTTATGCAAATGAACATTGTCATGTGAGTAAATTTCCCAAACAAGATACATACAATGCATTTATATATTCAGTCCTTATTTTAGGGATCATGAACTTTTTAGACCCTGGACTCAGCCTCACTAGAACTTTATAAACATTTATACACAAAATTTATACACAAAAATATGTATGTGTGTGTGAAATTAGAATAGTGTAAATATTACACAAATTGCACTCTATGATGACTCATACTTCAAATTAGAGGTGAGAGTTCCCAAGTTCAATTTTGATGGACATTTTAGCCTGCTGGTTAATGTCATTGAGTAATTTCAAATGCTCTAAAAGGAAAGGAGAAGAATAATCTTCCAGGTTGGGTTTTCATTCTGTATTAATTTTGAACAATTGGACTGTGGGAATTAGCTAAACCATGTCACTCTGCACTATTTGGATTTCTGTCTTCTTACCTCATCCATTACTTCAGCATGTTAAGGTTTTATTTTGTTCCATGCTTGAGAGAAAATGTATCTCTACATATGAAGTCTGTATTTGTATTATGTTTTTATAGCACATAAATGACCTTGAAATAATTCCCATTGTTATTTCTAACGAAAAATTAACTAAAATTTATGACAGTAAATACATTACTAATATCAAGCTCTTCATTCCTGTTTTCATGTTTGGGAAAATTCAAAACAGATTCCTGGACCATGGGAAATCACACATTACTGGATGAATTCATCCTACTGGGAATACCCCAGACACAAAGACTGGAGACTCTACTCTTTGTTGTGTTCTTATTCATCTACTTCTTCACCCTGCTTGGAAACTTGCTCATCTTTACAGCAATAGTTTCTTCATCTACCCTTCACACAGTGCATAGATGCATTGGTTCTCATTTTTTAATTTATTTTTTTTTAATTTTTTTTTAGCTTTAAGATTGTAGGAAGGTGTCTGTGTGGGTATTTGCCTGCAAGTGCAGGAACCTGCAGATACCAGAGCTGTTGGAGCCTCCTAGAGTTTAGTTACAGGTGGTTGTGAGCTGCCCCTTGTGTGTATTGTGAACTCTGAATTGAACTCTGGCCTTCTGCAAAAGTATTATGTTCCATTAATTAGTGAACCATCTCTCCAGCTCATAACTTCAATTTTATTTTATTTTATTCTATTTTTTAATAATAGTTTTTAAGTTTTTTTAAAGTAAAATGTAATTACACTATTTTATTCCTTCCCTTTTCACTTTCCAACTTGCCGCATCCCCCCACAGCCTCTCTCTCATATTCTCATTTTAACTGTTACAAATGTTGGTGCCAAGAAACCCCAAACAAACCATGATCTGCCATACATTCTTACATAATTGTATATTATTATTATTATTATTATTATTATTATTATTATTATTGAATGTTTTTAAAGGATAAATTCCTAAAGGTGGAATTTCCATGTGAAAGTAAATGGGAATTATAAATCTGAAATCCATTGCCAAATTGGCTTACAAGTATATAAATAATTTGGTTTGATTGTCTCTGTAGGTTTCATGATCATGATCTTGATGCCCCTTGCTCATAGAATCCCCCTTCTCTCTCTTCAACTGTATTCCTAGAGCTTGGCCTGGTGATTGGCTGTGGATCTCTGCATCTGCTTCCATCAGTTATAGGCTGAAGGCTCTATGATGACAGTTAGGATATTCACCACTCTGATTATCAGAGTAGGCCAGTTCAGACACCTTCTCCACTATTGCTAGTAGTCTAAGCTGGGGTCATCCTTGTGGATTCCTGGGATCTTCCCTAGCACCTGGTTTCTCCCTATCCCCATGATGTCTCTCTCTATCATGGTACCTCTTCCATTGCTTTCCCACTCCATCCCTGTTCCAGCTGGACCATCCCATTCCCTTATGTTCTCATCCCCCATCAACTATCCTCTTTTGTCCCCAGTTTACTCATGGAGATCCCATCTATTTCCCCTTCCCGGGGCAATCCATGCATCCCTCTTTGTGTCCTTCTTGTTAGCTAGCTTCTCTGGAGCTGTGGGTTGTAGTCTGGTTATCCTTTGCTTTACATATGGTATCCACTTATGAGTGAGTACATACCATGTTTGTCCTTCTGAGTCTGGATTACCTCATTCAGGTTAATATTTTCTAGTTCCATACATTTGCCTACAAATTTCATGATGTCATTGTTTTTTATTGCTCAATAGTACTCAATTGTACATATGTACCATATTTTCTTTATCCATTTTTGGTTGAAGGGCATCTAGGTTGTTTCCAGGTTCTGACTATTATGAATAATGCTGGTATGAACATAGTTGAGCATGTGACTTTGTGGTATGTTTGAGCACTCCTTGGGTATATGCCCAAGATTGGTATAGCTGGGTCTTAAGTTAGATTGATTCCCAATTTTCTGAGAAACCACCATACTGATTTCCAAAGTGGTTATACAACTTTTAACTCCCACCAACATTGGAGGAGTGTTCCCTTTGCTCTTCATCCTCTCCAACATAAGCTGTCTTCAGTGTTTTTTGGTCTTAGCCATTCTGACAGGTGTAAGTTTGTATCTCAGAGTTGTTTTGATTTGCATTTCCCTGATGACTAAGCATGTTGCTAGTGGAAATTCATGAACTTTAGACCAACAGCTGTGGAGCCTCCATAGGACTGGACTAGGCCCTCTGAATAAGTGAGACAGTCGTGTAGTTTAATCTGCCATTCTATTGTGAGGATGATCTTTTCTCTGGTTTCCAATAGCATGTTCCTTCTGTCCTTCTGAGTCCTCCCCCAGAGGTTTTTGATGGATGTATTGGGACTAAGCTTCTATTTATGATGATATGTATTATATGCATTCTCTAAGAGGACAGTTTCTCCACTGTGTCCTCACTTCTTTCTGTGCTCTTAGTGGAAGTTGTTAGTATCCTCATTTCTATCAATAGTCTTTTTTATTCTTTCTATCATGTTCTTCAGAACTAAGATTTTGCTCCTTAATCAATGTCAGACCTAGTTATACATTCTTAGAGCCTTTCTACAGGAAAAGTCTAGTACAAAAATCTATATTACATTCTTATGTCTTTTGTGACAGTTTACATTTAATCAGTGGGTAATTCAGCAATGAATAGACTTATCTTGCCATAGGTATAGATTTTATAAAATCAAAATTCAAAGTGCTAGCTGGACTGTGCTCTTCCTTGATGACCTAGGGAAAAAATATTTTCTCTTCTAGCTTCTGGTGGTTTATAATTTCCCCATTCTTAAGGCCAAATAATCCCAGTCTCTGCATCAGTCTTCATACTCTATTCATCCTTTTCAGAAACGAGGTGTAACCATTATTATCTATTATCATACTTCTTGTCTTTATCCATATAAATGTAAATATTTAATTTGAGGTACTTTTAAAGGGTTCTAAATTATGAGTAATTCATAGATGTTAATAGTTAAAATATTGCCTTAATTGTTCACTATAAATTAGGTCTGGGTTTTCTCCCTTTCTTTTTTTGTACCCTAAAATAATTTTTATCATCATTTTATACATAATGAAAAATCAGTGTAGCTAGTGCTTTTTGAAACATGTAAGATCTCTCTCTCTCTCTCTCTCTCTCTCTCTCTCTCTCTATAGCTGTTCATATGAAGCATAAATTAATGTAAAAAGTGCTTATGCTTAGGACACTATATAACCTGAAGTAAAACAGGTAGGTTTTTAAAATTTTGACAACTAACATTCGAGGAATTTTTGCCAGTAGTAAGTCATGTTTTTGATAACATCAACCAATCAGAGCAACATGTATTCACAGCATACAGAAAAACATTTCACAGCCCTTCCCTTTTTCTCTCTAATCAAAAAGGAAGGTTTTAAGTTTAACATAATAAATTTACACATAATAGAACAATTATCAAGCCAAAATTACAGTTATAATTTCTAGTCCATTTGTATCTCTCAAAATTAAAGAAAATATTCTATCTATCCTATATTTGTGAGTCTAAGGTTTCATATCTAGTTTATCTTTTATCATAACTGAGGAAAACTATAATTGTAACTATCTAGCCTTCAACTACCTCAAAGACCCCAGAAGGATATAATACTGCCCAAGTAAACAGGAAGAGCATTGTAAGAAACTTCCAAAATTCTGGAAATGACAGAGACTGCTGCCTGCCTAAATGTAGTGATAATTTATTTGTGTACCCCACAAAAGGTTATCTGAAGATCAAAGGAAAAAACCAACCACTATATTAAATATAAAAGTCAGACAATGGTATCACATGTTTTTAATCCTAGCATTCAGGAGGCAGAGATCCATCCAGAACTCTGTGAGCTCAAGGCCACACCAAGAATAGAGCCAGGCATGGTGGCACACACCTTTAATCCCAGCACTAACCAAGGACGTCTGGAGGTCTGTACAGACAGACAGCAAGTGATGTAGCTAGGTGGAGAGAGGAAGTAAGAGGGTAGGGACAGAAAGGCATATAGACGTGTGTATACAGGAAGTAGGTCTCTCTCTTTGGCTGCAGATTTCTAGTGGTAAGAATGTCGTCGTCGTCGGGTTCTTTCTGCTTTCCTGATCTCTCAGTTTTTACCCCAATATCTGGCTCTGTTTTTTTTTTTATTAGTAAGACTGTTTAGCAATTCATCTTATAGATAGAAATGGATCTATTGCATTCTTCTACATTCTGACATCCAGTTAGACTAGCACTATTTGTTGAAAGTGCTTTGTTTTTTCCATTGCATATTTCTGACTTGTTATAAAAAAAAAATCAGGTATACATAGGTATGTGGATTTACATCTGGGTATTCAATTTGATTCCATTGTTTAAAGAGTCTGTTTTTATACAAATACCATTTGGTTCTTATTACTATAGCTCTGTAATAGAGCTTTAATTCAGGAATGGTGGGACTCCAGCAGATCTTTTATTGTTCAGGACTGATTTAGCTGTCCTGTTTTTTTGTTTTTGTTTTTGTTTTTTTTCCAGATGAAGTTGGGAATTGTCCTTTCAAATCTGTAAAGAATTGTGTTAGAATTTTGATGGGGAATGCAATGAATTTGTAGATTGCTTTTGATAGGATTTCCATTTTTACTATGTTAATCATACTGATGCATGAGCATGGGAGATCTTTCCATCTTCTAATATCTTCTTCAATTTCTTTCTTCAGAGACTTGATATTTTTATATAGGTCTTTCACTTGCTTGGTTAGAGTTATGCCAGGATAAATTATATTATTCCAGGCTACTGTGAAGGGTGTTTTTCTGTGATTTCATTCTCAGTCTATTTTTCATTTGTATATCAGAGGGCTATGGACTACTTGAGTTAATCTTTTATCCAGCCATTTCACTGAAAGTGTTTATCACCTAAAGGAGTTCCCTTGTGGAATTTTTAGGGTCAATTATATAAACTATCCTATTATCTGCAAATAACAATACTTTGACTTCTTCTTTTCCAAGTTGTATCCGCTTGATCTCCTCCAGTCGTCTTATTGCTAAAACCTCAAGTTTATCTTCTTCCTATCTAATCTACACAGCACTAGTGTGTATCACCTACCAGTAAATTTCAGTCCCTGTATACTAGTATACTAGTCGTATCACCTTAGAGGGAGATAGGAATATATTTTCACCCAAGAATCTATTTTCTTCCTAGGCATTTGGCTCCATGCTTAATGAAGTGTCTGTGTTCCATATTACAAGTTTACTCCAGTAGAACAGAAGTGTAATATGTGAAAAAGTAGATCTTTTGCAACCTAGATGAACAATATATTTTCAAGATCTTAATCAGTTTTTTTTTTTACAAGGACTAGTTTTATTCTTCTGGAAAATATCAACACCTTGACAGCAAACAGAGCAATGACGAGATTTTTTTTTTTTTATTTTATCTGTTTACCAGTTCTGGACTTGAGAGGGAAATATATACCATTATAAATATCACAGTAGGGTCCAAATGTAATATTTGATGCTTTGTAAAGTAGTAGAAACTTCATAATAACCAATGAATATTTCCTACAAATTTATGTCTGGCTTTCATTATATCTCTTAAATAAATAAATACTAACTCATCATGTAGAAATAGCCATGTGCTAATGAATACATAAAATATATCTTCTAAGTTTTATTATATTCCTTGCTTGTTTCTAGTTCCTATTCCAATTAATAAAGTTGATTTCAAATGATTGTCACTTTTCCACCAAGATTTCTGTAAAGCAGGCAGCCATTATATTGGACAAACATGGCTTGCTTGTAAATGTTTACTACTTCTGGACCTTATGAAGCCTTTCTGATCCCTTTTCATCAATGATCTGTGAGCCTAGGGAGGAGATATTATATGTATAATATCTATCTATTATCTATCTATCTATCTATCTATCTATCTATCTATCTATCTATATCCCATTTAGAGCTGTATATTTCACAGTCTCATTCTCTGCACATGGACCAATTGTTGGTCTCACATTGAACAACTTAATTACTGCAGCTAATTTGAAAAGAAGTTTCTCTGATGAAGGGTGAGATATGTACTAATCTATGAGTATAAAATAAGAATGTACAGGGAAGTTTATTTCTATGTCCATTTAGTAGAATAATAATAGTAAGTTCTCTCCTAGGGCCTAAGACCTAGCCAGCCATGAGTTTTAGTCAATGACAATTTTATCTTCACTTAACAAAAAACATTCAGTCATTGTGGGAGATAGTTACAGGACTAATTCAGCACCATCCTCAAATTTCGTGATGAATAGTTTTAAAGAAATAAATGGTTTGGTCTGATTTTCTTTTTGAAAATGAAGAGTTGGATTTGTAATTTAGATACAAATTATTCTGACCTTGTCTATGAGTCAGATAGTAAAGGGCTTGGTGTCAAACCACATTTTCCACTGACAAGTACTTTAATACACTAAATAATAGCCTTAATGAAACTGCTATTCTGTTTAAAAGATCTTGACCTTTCTATATTCAGATGGCTAGTCTTGATGTTGAAGATATAAAACATGTTACTGGTCATTTATGTCTTTCACCTAGAATTAGAGTTTAAAGTCTTATTATAAGATTAAAATGATAGGTACTTAGTAATAGCAATCATGAGCAATTTGTCCTCATAACAAACTGCAGATATATTCTAGGGATGTCAGTGCCTGTTGATGATTAACTTAAGGATACAAGTTCAGTCCTCCATTTGGGGTTGCTCTTTGCTGAATTATTTCCTCCTTCCTAATGTTCTGCCACAAAACACTTGAGTTTCTATGTTGTCTTCTATACAGATATTATCACTGATATTGATCAAACATTAATAAAATGGAACATATTCAATATCATTATAACAAGAAAATAGCGACTCAGAATTTGTTTTGTTTTGTAGATCTTGCTCTCCCCTTTGCTATTTGGAACATGCTGGCCTCAAACCTGTGGTGCTACTTCTGCTGCAACTTCCTGATTATGTATTACACATAAGATTTTATTTAGAGAGCTATATACCCACAAGAGAAACAAAGCATGGCAACCCTGTCTGGACCCCAAAACTCTACCTGGTCAACAACATACTGATGTGAGCTAGGCCTGACCTAATCCTTCGAGAGATTACCCCTCATTAAAAACAATCCTCTGGTTTAATGACTCATTCCTTCCAGTCTACCACAAAGCTATCATCATGATTTAATCTGTTATGTGTAACATATTTTAATACTGTATACATACATAGAAACTGTAGTGGATATCTATTCAATCCACAAAGCAATGTTAATTAATTTAAAAGGAAAATAATCTATGTTCTTGAAATGTAAAAATGCTGAATCCTGTCCTGTAGCTAGGGTTTTCCTGCCTGGCCCATAGTCAGGGCAAATCTCTATCACCTGCCAGTCCCAGAGCTGCTCAGACCCAACCAAGTAAACACAGAGACTTATATTGGTTACAAACTGTATTGCCATGGCAGGCTTCTTGCTAACTGTTCTTACAGCTTAAATTAATCCATTTCAATTAATCTATACCTTGCCACGTGGCTCATGGCTTACCCCCATCTTCACATGCTGTTTGTCATCTTGGCGGCTGGCAGTGTCTCTCTGCCTCAGCCTTCCACTTCCCAGCTTTATTCTCCTCCTTGTCCCACCTATACTTCCTGCCTAGCCAATGGCCAATCAGTGTTTTATTTATTGACCAATCAGAGCAACACATTTGCCATACAGAACATCCCACAGCACTGTCCTGTGGGCTTCTGTATGTTCTCATTTCTACCAAGAAACTAGAGTTAGCTTAGTTCCAAAATAATGGTTCAGGCAGTCTCATAAGACTGGTACAGAGAGCAGCTAGGGACAGTAATCAGAAGTCTTGACTAGGACTGAATGGTATTCCACTGAGCTCACTTCCTCACACATGTGGTTGATAGTAGATTTCAATTTTCTGCAGGCTCTTGGCTCCTTGGAAGCCTTAGCTACCTACTATAAGGGTCTGCTCTATAGGCTTTTTGAGTTTTCTCCACTGATATTTGTCCCAAGCTAGTGATCAGAGAATCCTCGGTATTGAAACCCTATCCTATAGTCTAAGATATGATTGCAACATATATTGATTTTATTTTCCCATTATTTCTTGTATTCTCCCATTTCCTTTGCCAATGCCTTAGTTCATGTACTTATCTTTTTTATAGTAATAATGTCCAAACATTGAGTATATTGCAAACCCCATCATTTCCCAATGTTATTTCCTACATCATTCAGAACACTCTTTAAAACTTCAATGCTGAAGGATCATATTTCTAAGTCATTCCTCTTAATCATTTTTCTCCTTTATTTCTGGATAAAATAAAATACTTTGCACTGTTATATATGATGCTATTTTTTACCAAGCTATTATAAACGTTTCCAGATTCACCTCTTAACATTAAACCAATAGTCCATATACCCATTCATAGTACAGGTATATAAATTCCCTAGAAATTTTTGGACTAGTTCACAAGTTTCTATTTTATGAAATGTATGCATAAATTACTATTCATATGGAGACTCACTTAACATAACTCCCTTTCTTGTAAGTTTTCAATAAAATAATCTCCAATAAAGCTAATTGTTTGCTTACTCCTGTTAAAAAATTCTTGATTTATTTAAACATAATGCTAGCCATCATGTTTTAAAAATCATCTTCTTATTCTCCCTCTCTGTTGTTGATCCAGCTGGGATCTCCCACTCACCCAAGCTCTCTTTCCCTCGACCCTCGCCCTTCACTACCCCCACTCATGTCCAGGCTGTTCATGTAGATCTCATTCCATTTCTCTGTCATTGGGCGATCCCTGTGTCTTTCTTGGGGTCCTGTTTTCCAGGTAGCCTCCCTGGTGATGTGAGTAGCAGTCCAGTCATCCTTGTTCCACATCTACCATGGTAAATGAAGACCACATGAGAATAGGAAGAAACAAAGTGCTAGAGAGGCCCACAGAAATCCACAAAGATACCCCCACAACAGACTGCTGGCAATGGTCGAGAGACAGTCCGAACTGACCTACTCTGGTGATGGGATGGCCAAACACCCTAATTGTCATGCTAGAAACCTCATCCAACTACTGAGGGATCTGGATGCAGAGATCCATGACTAGGCCCCAGGTGGATCTCTGGGAGTCCAATTAGCGAGAATGAGGAGGGTTTATATGAGCGAGAATTGTTGAGACCAAGGTCGGATAAAGCACAGAGACAAACAGCCAAACGAACGGAAACACATGAAATATGAACCAATGGCTGAGGGGTCACCAACTGGATCAGGCCCTCTGAGTGGGTGAGACAGTTGATTGGCCTGATCTGTTTGGGAGGCATCCAGGCAGTGGCACCGGGTCCTGTGCTCATTGCATGAGTCGGCTGTTTGAAACCTGGGGCCTATGCAGGGTCCCTTGGCTCGGCCTGGGAGGAGGGGACTGGACCTACCTGGACTGAGTCCACCAGGTTGATCTCAGTCTGTGGGGAAGGCTTTGCCCTGGAGGAGATTGGAATGGGGGGAGGGCTGGGGAGAAGGTGAGGGGGGCGGGAGGGGGGAGAACAAGGGAATCTGTGGCTGATATGTAGAACTGAATTGTATTGCAAAATAAAAATTTAAAAAAAAAGGAAGAAAAAAAATCATCTTCTTAGGTTATTTTTTCCTTAATCCTTAGAAACAATGGTTATTCTTTCTTCTTTATATTCAAAACACTTTGATCAGCAGCTAACTCAAGATATGTGTTCAATATTTCTTGAAAAAAATTATCCTATTGAAAAACTTATGATACATTTTGTTTCCCTTGGAAAATTTGATGCATGATTTTGTATACTGACATAGCTTTACATAAGAATAATGCTAGATATCAAGGAATTATATTATTTTGTGTTGATCACATATATAGATCAGTAGAAAATTCATTGTTAATTGTAACAGAAGGAATATTATTGTGGAGAATTCATATTTTACAGTGAATATTTAAATATACATGTTGGGAATTTTTAGGGAGGTACTTACAATAGTACAAACATAGAGAGATTGCCTGCTGCCCACCAGGTTAGAGGAGCTCATTGATACTCATTAATTTAAAAATATCCCTATTTAGTATATATTGATAATCTCATTTACAAAATAATAAACCAATATATTCAGAGACTAAACAATTAAATGAAGAAGTCTAAGCTATAAAAAACTAGAGGTGTTTCATTTCCAAACTCATGTTATTATCAATTTTGACAGGTAAGTAACAAAATTATGCCCTCTGGGTGTATAGAATATTTTTACAAAAAGTTATCACCAAAATTATCTTATTGTTTTCATTCATTCATGAAATTATAAAACAATATGTTCTTAAGTAAATTACCTTGTTGATTTATCTTCCCCCTTTCTATTGCCTTACGTTATTAAATCACAAGACTTGTATAAACTTATATATATATATATATATACATCTAAACATTTATTTTAAAATATGATTATGAGAATATTTTCAGAAAGACTTTGGGAAAAGTAACAGATCATTCACAAAATATTATTAAGTCAGACATTCATGTATGAAAAATTTAATTTTAAGCATTATTTTATTATTTACCTTAAAAATTCTTTTCTCTGTTAATAATAAGTTGCTACTAATTCGAAATAGTACTAATGACCATAACATTTTCATGATGAATGACTCATAAAATAAATAAATCCAAGGCCTTGACTAGACATTCTCTAACATGAATGGAACAGTAGGAAATTGATGGCAAATTCCAACATGTGGAAGAAAAATTTATTACAGAAATTGAAACATTGAAAAACAACCAAAGAGAAATGCTTGAAATGAAGGAGACTATCAGTCAAATAAAAACCACAACAAAGACCATCATTAACAGATTAGACCACGTATAAGACTGAATTTCATGGATGGACTATGAATTTGAGACAATAAGAAAAAATGTATGTACAGTAGGAAAAAATAAAGAGCATGAATATTTCCAAGAATTTAAGGAAACATTCAAGAGGCCCAACCAGAATTTCATAATGTAAAGGAGCAGAAGTAAAACCAAATAGAATACATAGACTATGTAATGAAATTAAAGTAGAACACTTCCTACATGTAGAGGTGAATGAGGACGTCAAAACACAAGAGGACTATAGAACTCCAAATAGACATGACCAGAAAAGACATTCTCAATAACATTATAGTCAGAATCTCCATAGTACCAACAAAAGAGACAATCATAAAAGAAAAAAAAAGGAAAAAATATCAAATATATTATATTCATTATACATAACTGTGGGTTCCCTTATGATATTTTAATGCATCAGCAGAATGGATATTAATCGTATTTGTTTGCTCACTGTTACTTAACTCTTTTTTGAGAGTTCCTAGCTTCGCCCCACTTCTAGCCCACCCTCTCATCTTTGTGCAGATGAGATCTCCCAAATTCATGTTCCTGACATCATGCCTGTTGCCACGCCTCTCCATCATAATTAACACTTACTCATCTGGAACCACAATAAAAAATGGATGATTTCTTCCACAAGTTGCCTCCAACATGGTATTTTAACATAGCAATAGAAAAATAACTAGGACAGTGAGTTATTAGGATAAATAAATCTGAGTGTATCCCACAACGGTGGACCTTGGATACTTCTGTGTTTCATATTTTTCATCTGAGTATATCTTTTAGAGTTATTTAAATATGAACTGAAGTATAGAATGAATCTACAAAAAATCACTTTTGGGCTTGGTATTCTTGGTTTAAGAAAGCAAGAGATTCAGAATTTAAGCTCAACATCTTTTTGCTATAGGTAAAAATAATGTTTCTCTTGTTTTGATGGGTGCCAAAATATCTAAATTCTGGAATGCACAGAGTGGAAAATTTCCTAAATTTCAAATATGCAAGCAGCATTTGAAGATGCAGCCATCATTTTTATTTTATTTACTTTTTTGAGATTAGAATATCATCCCCTCTTCTCTTTTTTTCCTTTCAAGCCCCCAATATATTATATGTTCTCTTTCAAATATGTGGCCCCTTTTCATTAATTGTTACTAGATATTCCTAAATACTTAAGTACAGCCTTCTCAGTCTATATGAGCTGAACAAAGATGAAAACAGTGAGAAGCCAACATGGACAGAGGAAAACCCACAAGGATTCTGTTTTACACACACACACACACAAAAAAAAAAAAAACCTACAGACAATCAGACAATTTTGGAATGTGGACAGCAGGAGCCATAGTCTTTTCAAGGCACAGAAACACCAATTGGTTATCCAATATCAAATGTTCCTCTCGGTAAGCATATATACAAGTAGTGATCATTCTCATTGGCTATTATCTAAGAACTTCATATAATGAAGGGTAAAATCGAAATACACAATCCAGAGACTACAACTGAGTATTATTTTTGAGTTCCTTTAAAAGATAATACAGTAGTTGGATGAGGTTTCTAGCACGACAATTAGGGTGTTTGGCCATCCCATCACCAGAGTAGGTCAGTTCGGACTGTCTCTCGACCATTGCCAGCAGTCTGTTGTGGGGGTATCTTTGTGGATTTCTGTGGGAGTCCGATTAGCGAGAATGAGGAGGGTTTATATGAGCGAGAATTGTTGAGACCAAGGTCGGATTAAGCACAGAGACAAATAGCCAAACAAACGGAAACACATGAAATATGAACCAATGGCTGAGGGGTCACCAACTGGATCAGGCTCTCTGAATGGGTGAGACAGTTGATTGGCCTGATCTGTTTGGGAGGCATCCAGGCAGTGGCACCGGGTCCTGTGCTCATTGCATGAGTCGGCTGTTTGAAACCTGGGGCCTATGCAGGGTCCCTTGGCTCGGCCTGGGAGGAGGGGACTGGACCTACCTGGACTGAGTCCACCAGGTTGATCTCAGTCTGTGGGGAAGGCTTTGCCCTGGAGGAGATTGGAATGGGGGGAGGGCTGGGGAGAAGGTGAGGGGGGCGGGAGGGGGGAGAACAAGGGAATCTGTGGCTGATATGTAGAACTGAATTGTATTGCAAAATAAAAATTTAAAAAAAACAAACAAAAAAAACACCCATTATATGTTATCTAATAAACTTTACTATTCAAAAAAAAAAAAGATAATACAATGAAATTTACTTGGAAAAGTCATATGCTAAAATGAATCTAACATTTTTTGCTTTTCTACTCTTCTTTGATAGTTCTTGTCAAGCCCATCTGATAAGAAATATTCTAGATGTATAAGCATTGCATTTTCGAAATGTATTATCCAAACTTTAGCAATATAATACCTGATTTTTAAGTAATTACATTAAATGTCAATGTTCAAAAATACATCAAAGGTACAAATTAATAGAATTGTCAATATATAGAACATGATCAAGCTATTCTTTCTACCAAAGAAATACTTAGGTCTAAGAACACAAATAGTTTTTGTTTATTTTGAGATAAATAAAAACAGTCAACTTAAATTGTGAAAAATGATTGCAAATGTTATTTATAATAAATAACAGTCTTTAGTTACATTATATTTGTACAATTTTAATTCCTTTTAGATTATAATATGATCACATTATTTTGACACTTCCCTTTCCTCCCACACCCACTCTCATTCAAATAGATGGCCTCTTTTTCTTTAATCGTTGGTGTGTGTGTGTGTGTGTGTGTGTGTGTGTGTGTGAATGTGTCTCTTCATCAATATATAAGTACAACTTACTCCATGTATATAACATTACTCATATGTGATTGTTGTCAGGGCATCCCATTTGGTATTAAATAACCAATTAGTTACTCCTCGCTGAGGAAGAATATATTTCTCCTCCTTTCAGAATTTCTTAGGAACCTATAGTTTTTTTGTCTAGGCTTGAGGCCTCATGAGTTTTCTCCCTTCCATGTAAATATATATATCAGGTCATTTTTAGGCAGCCATATTGGTGAGACTGCATACATGGATGCAGCTTCTCTGAGAATTTTAGGAGACACAGTCTCACAGCAGATTTCCCATTACTCACTCTCCCCTGTCTTCAGCAACAATCCTTGAGCTTTAGTTGCAGAAGTTATATTGTCGATGTTGGGAGTGGGCTCCAAATCTGTGCATTTGGATCATTTGTGGACTTCCGTGATGGTTCTCTGTCTATGGAAAGAATATATTTCATTGATGAGGTGTGAAAACTGCACTTATCTCTGGGTATAAGGATAAATATGTATGTTGTTTTTCAGGATTATGCTGGTTTAGTGAAGTGGCTATTGTAGGTTCTTCTCCAAGATCTATGACTTCATTAGTCCTGTGTAGTTGGCTAGGTTTCTAGTAACAAGCATAATTTCTCTCTTGTCGAGCAGGACTTCAGTCAAATTTGAGAGTTGTTGGTCATCACCAAGGTATGTGTGCCACTACTGCATCCTTAGGGTTCTCATATCATGCTAGTCATTTCTGTGGTTCATAGATATCATATGTCTTGGTTAGTTCCCTCATTAAGAAGCTTGCCATGATGGCTTCTATAACCATGAAGGCTAGTACTCAGGGAGAAGGCTTTAAGGTCAGGGCTAGCTCAGGTCCTTTGGGTCCTGTACATGAAATAAATAGTGTCTTTGGCACTGAGGACTTAACTTCTGCTTCTGGGGGGCACCAAAAGGGAATGATAGTAGTCTATAATGTTTGGGAAGTTTCTAGGGCAACAACTCAATACTGGGCTTCTCATGCCTGATGTGGTGGGTTTTGTTAGATAGTCTATGGTTGTTGGAGGAGAAAATTGTTAGCTAAGATGAGAAAATTTCATTTAAACTATATGTGTACTTGTGTACACAGAGTTACATGTATTATAGATATTTAAGGGTATATGTTTCTATAAATTATTAGTGAATGATCCAAAAGTGAAATTAATAAACTAGTTCCCTTTTGTATAAAATTAAAAGACATAAGATACTAGGGCTGGAGAGTTGGCTTGGGATTTACAAACACTGGTTGCTCTTGCAAGGAACCTGGCTTTAGTTTTCATGGTGGTTCATAGGTGTCTTTAACTCCCGTGCCAGGAGATCTGACACTCTCCTCTGACTTCTGTGGACACTGCATACTTGTGGTACATATATAGGCATGCCGGCAAAACACATGCATAAAATAATAATAAACAATTCCTTTTAAAATATGTAAGATATATATGAATAAAAATAATTACATAAGTTGATGTTAAAATTTATGTGGAAGTTGGTGATACTGCCTAGTAACCGAACACTTTTTTAGCATACACATAGCCCTATTGCCAATCTCAGTACCAGTGGAAAAAGTGACCATATGAAAATATCAAAGGTTGATAATAGCTATATTAGGGAGAAAAAGAGAAAAACAAAACAAAGATGGATAATTCACATTTTCTGATTTCCAACTTGCTATAGTGCAGAAAAAAATTTATGTATAATTATCATAATGCTCTGACTATGTAGATTATTGAAATAAAATCAAAATACAGATATAAAGTCATATTTGTGTCTTGACAAATATAGATAATTCAATGATATTTAAAACAAATGATGTTAAGACAACCAGCTCTTTCTGGTAAAGGAATAAATTTGACAAAGGTAGATGTGGCAGCACAAGCCTGTAATTCCAGCACTGGAAAGGTGCAGACGGGAGGCTTAGGAATTATAATCCAGTTATTATGCATCCTGCCCTCTCTCTTTATATACTTGTATGCTTATTATCTGGGCATAACGGCATAATGGTGAATTCTTTTAATCAACTGAGGTAGGGAAATCATATGTTCCTATGTTCATGGGTTCAAACCCAGTATATGCTAACAAGGGTCTATCTCACAGTGGCGGTGGGACATGTCAAATCATGAAAGAAAATAAGCTAATTGTTAATCATATTGTGATAAATAACATATATAAAGCATAACATATATACATAGAGAGGGGGAAAGCAAGTAATAATTTATTGCAGACAAAATGTGAGGGAAAGATTAACTAATGTATAAATTGACAAAATATGTGCATGAATATTTCTTTAAAGAAGATGTATAAATGGTTTGTGAACATCTGAAAATATATCCATTGTATGTATCAGTGAGCATGATGCAAATCAAAAATATTTTGTGATATCACTTGATACTGCAATGATGGTTATAATCAAAGAAAAAAATCACTCATGTTGATAATGGCGTGGGAAATAGAATTCCTTAGATGTCTCTCTGAGTTATCTGATTATGCATATGAAAATATTCTAAGGTGCAAATCTTTGAAATCTGAAACAGTCCTTGCCCAAAATATTTTAGATAAGGAAAATATTTCATCTGTTTATTCTTTTTTAATAAGGAGAACAGGAAAATAAGTTGTGTGGGATAGTTTATCAGGACCTAAAATTACTTCAATTACTTGAAGAATTGCAATTATTTGAACTTTTCCTAATTTGACATATCTAGTCCTTTTGGACTTAATACTTGGTTTTAAGTGACAATTTATTTTAATATACTAGAAAACAATGCCAAATTGTCTGGATCAAACTGAATAAAGGTAGTTCTAATATCAAGTTAAATATTAATTCTTTCTCAAATAGAAATTTAATACATATTTTCACATTTTCATCTTCTACTATCCTCCATTTCTTTTCTCTGTGTTTTAAAGGTTTCACTGTAAAGGACTTTTTTGTCCATGGTTGAAAATACCCAGGTATTTCATTTTAGAAGTATTTTTCATTTGGCTCAGTGTTCAACTTAAATAATAATAATACTTTCTCTTCAAAATTGTGTAAAAGGCGGGATGGTGGTGGCACACGCCTTTAATCCCAGCACTCGGGAGGCAGAGCCAGGCAGCTCTATGTGAGTTCGAGGCCAACCTAGTCTACAGAGTGACATCCAGGACAGGCACCAAAACTACACAGAGAAACCCTGTCTCGAAAAAGAAAAAAAAATGTATAAAGTAGGTTTAAGATATGAGGTGGTTTGAATGAGATAATTCCCATAATCTCAAGTATTTGAATACTTGTTTCCCAGCTCATGACTCTAGGGGAGGACTAGGAGGTACAACTTGATGGAATAAGTATGTCACTGAGAGCAGGCTTTGAGGTTTCAAAAGCCTCAGGTCCATTTTGAGGTAGCCCTTTCCTCTTCCAGTTATGAGTCAACTGCTACTCTAGCCACCTGCTGGGTCTGTTCTGCCGCATGGAATGTAACCCTCTGGAACTATAACCATCAAATCAATCCTTCCTGCCTTAAATGACCTGACCACGTAGTTTCATCAAAGCAACTGAAAAGTAACTAATACAAGATATAAGCAACACCACATTGTTAGAGTTGAATAATGTTTTAGGATAGTGATGATGAATATGCTATAACTACATGTGTAAATGTAGATAGTAATAATATATCTTCCATAACATTTTTCTGAATGTGATTTTTCCTAATTTGGTTATCAGCATGTTTGTTTTTGATATATAGAATGAAACTGATATTTGTGTGTTGACTTAATATTTTGCTAGTTGGATTAAAATTTTCAGTAGAGTTTTCTGGTACAGTCTTTAGGGTGTTTAAGTATAGGCTCACACCATCTGTAAATGGAGATAGTTTAATTCTTTTGCTATTCATATACCTTGTATTTTAGTCTTGTTCTAAGCATTCAAACTAAGCACTGTGTTGAATAAGAGTAGATAAAGGACATTCTTGTCTCAATCATTATTTCAGTATAAATATCCTCATTTATTTTCTGTTTACTATAATACTGACTGTTGTCTTATCATATATAGCATATGTTAAATTGAGACACATTCACTCTCCTAGTTTTCTCAGAATGTCTATCATTCAGTGATGACTTCTATCCTTAAGTCTATTCACATGTTACATTACACTTACTGATTCCTGCACTCTAAATAAGTCTTGCATCCCTAGAATGAAACTAACTTGACTGTGGTTTATGAACTTCTTCATCTATGGGAGAGGCCCCATGAAGTTTCCTCCATGGGTGTTGGCATGTTGCACTGGTGTTTAAATTGCTATTTGTTACACCTATTTGTCTATCTTTTATGACATTATTAGGCATTTTTCCCAGCAGCCTTCTGTAGAAGCCTCAATGTTCAATACCACTCAGCACTGAGAAGAGAATGTCTTTTGAATATACTTCTGATTCCTTTCCCCTGCTCTTTCCCATTCATGCCAGAGTACTGCTTGCCTGAGGCTCTGTTTGGGTTCTCTTCATCACTCATTATTAGTTGTTGTTGTTCCCTTTTCAGGTATCCATTCCCTCCTGTGACAGGTTTCTGGATAGTTTCTTCTTTTTCTCTTTGGTATATTATCTATTTTTCTTTGCTTTTTATTTTATTTTTGATATTACAATTACACCATTTCTCCATGTAAATCCTCCCATATAACTCTCCTTGCAGTCTTCCAAATTGGGGTCTTTTTTCATTAATTATTGTTATATGCATACATGTATACACAGATACTTATATATGAGTATATATGTTCCTAAATATAACTTGTCCAGTATGCATAATGTTACTTGTGTGTGTGTGTTTTCAGGGCTGCGCATTTTGTATTAGATAACCAATGGTGTTTTCTTCCCTGGGGAAGAACAAAGATTTTGCTTCAAATATTCTGTTGCCTATAGTTTTTGTTAAGGTCCTATGGGCTCTGATTGGTTTACTTTAGAATGTCCATTGGAGTGGTCATTGTTTAGCTCTTGTGTGAGCAATCATGTTAATAAGACTTTATGGTTGTAGTTTCTGACATTCCTAGGAGGCACAAGCTCATAGCTAACTCTCTGATCCTCTGGTTCTTAAAATCATTCTATTCCATCTTCCAGTGTTCTCTGAGCTTTGGGTGTGGCAATGTTTTGTAGATGTATCCATTTATTATTATTATTATTATTATTATTATTATTATTTCCATTCTTGCCTTGATTTTCTCATACAGAGGCAGCTTCTAGGCCTCATCTTACATGGAACTCTGCTTCTTAATTCCTCAAAGATTAATTCCCCTACTTACTATAATAATTAATATCTCATGCTCCCAAAATCTTTTCAATATCAGGAAGAACTTAATTGATTTAATTAATATTCTATATTTTCCTATTTTATTTCTGCCTGTGGCCTGCAATGTTTTTTGATTATTACAATTGCATAACTAAGAAATTATTGGAAAGTGTCATTCTTATTTTATTATATTAAGATTGTATACACACATGTATACACATATGAGAGAGAGAGAGAGAGAGAGAGAGAGAGAGAGAGAGAGAGAGAGAGCACAAAATCAAGCTGTATAGCTAAGAATTGAATTCCTTAAATGAACAATGGCAAAAGCAAGCTGTATCAGGACCTTACTCTCCTGGTTGATAGAGATAGGTATTTTTTATTCATTTTTCATTTTTCTCTGGGGATATTTTTGGTTTTGTAGCAGAAATACTAAAGCTAAAAACACTATGTTATATATGTCACTGTGGTATATATGTCTCAGCATAAATGAGGCATAAAAGAGGTCCCAATTTGAGCCTATCCTAGGTTATGTATAGAAACTGCCAAAAAGAAATTGTATGTCTCTCTCTAGCTATTTTTGAAAATATATATCAAATAGGAGACTAGTTTTCTTTATGTGAGGGAAAAGTGTACATCCTGTTCTCAGAAAGGCATAAGGACATTTTCTGTCTCAACAAAACTTACGTAGTTCTTGTTCAGAAATGTACTCCATGCCAAGCTGCTTACACTCTTCAGAAGTGTACTCCATGCAAAGCTGCAGAGAAAAAAGGTTGTGAGTTCTCTTTTGCAAAAGCCGGCTTCTTTTGACATCATTTGTAATTGAATGGAAGAAATTGGATAATTTTTAATTGTAAAATTTTCTTCCCATCATACAGAATGGCAATCTTGTGTGGTGAAAATGACTGATATATAATAGTTTTCCAAAATTGTGTTTTGTTTTTAATTACCCATAATTATTGTGAAAACTTATGAGCTATAATATAATGTTTTAGTATATATGTACATTGCATAATGATCAAACATTTATTTTACTGCTTTAATTATAATTTTGTTTTATAACACTTATGATTTAAATGAAGCTTTCCAGCTCTATTTAAGTCAATTTATTCTTTAATTCAAATATTTATCATCCTTATATCTAATACCCAGTAAAATATTTATGGTTTTCATAAATACTGCTCCTCATTGTTTATTATGTATTTTTCAATTACATATAAATTGGACTTATTTATGAGTTAACTTATGATATGTTGTTACATTTATTCATTTTGTAATGGTCAAGGCTGATATAGAATCTACTTCTTGGTTCAGGAATAGCCATTAAAAATGGAGACTGACCACCAAACTCAGTATTTATATCAGGAAAAAGCAAAGCACTCTGGGGATGAAATTTATGTGTCATATTTTGAATAAGGTTTTCCTCAAAAGATGAGTCAAAGAAAGGGAATTGTATTCTGCTCTGTATAGCATGTAAATTCCTAAATATTTGCATATTAACATATTCAATATTTTAAGCATCACATATGTAAGCCTATATCCAGTAATATTTAAAAACATTTCATTTTTTTCCTGCTGCAATACATTACACTATTCAAGAAATTTAGGACTGTTCTAGTCAGTTAACATTTAAAATATAACGTTTTTAGTTCTGTTGTTTGAAAATCATATAGTGCTTTAATTCCAATTTATGTTGATTTACTTCAAATAATGAAAACTTAAAATCATATCTTGGCTATTTTGATATATATACACATAATGATATAATAGTTTTGGACATGTGCTCAGAATTCTAAAAGAAGTATAAGAATATTTTTAAAACTACAGACAATCCCATTGGTTGCTAGTTGCATGGACATAATTAATAATTGTTTATTTTACATTATGTGTTAAAAAATAATATTATAAGTATGCCATGCCTCCTATCAGGTTAGCATACAAAAATTTTCATATGAGTTGCTGCATTACATTCATACAGAAAATAAAAGGGCAATGACATTATGAAGATAGGAGAATGTGAGTTTCTATTCCAAAATCTTCAATGATTTCCTATAATTGTGCATCCCAATAGATTATAGACATTAGGCTGGAAGTGAATGGGTGTCTTGATAACAACAACCTTTGGGCATCTTAACTATACTAAGAGTTATGGTACTCAGATTGATTGACAGGTTGGTTTTCTTTTGACCTCTTACATTGCGTCTTTTCCATGGCTATCTAAACATAGACACTTAGGGAATGGTAGTTGTATTGTATTTCGTATCATTTAGCTTTCTATTACTACTAGATGAAGGCTAAATAGACTGTTGGCCTCACACCCAGTATAATAGGCAATTGGTATATGAGCATTAGTGTTTCTTACTTTTAGAACATACTTTTTCTTTCCTTTAGACTTCTTTACAATGTGCTTCTTATCACTTTTGGGAGCAATCTCTGAAAATTTCTCAAGAAGAGATAACAAACTAGGTTATACTTCACTATATTGATTATCTGTTTGTTAGGAATCTTTCTTTACTGTGAGGATCTAGACTATCAGAAAGGTAACGGACACTTGAGGCTAAGATATTACATCAATTTCAAAGAACAGTGAAAATGGAAATAGACTAACTCTTAAAAAATCAAAATGTCCTCACTCACTGTTGGGCCAAAGGCTGAGTTCTGGAGAAAAAATAGTTATCTCTCTAGGGAGTAGCTTGCCTATAGGGTCTACCTCTGAAGCTTGCTTGGAGCTGGAATATACAAAACTAAATTTCTTATTTTGCCCCCTCTTTTCCATTTATGAATTTTAAGACAAAGGTGCTCAAAAAGAAGTAATTCCTCAAAAAAAAAAAAAAAAGCAGCCAGGTAGTGTTGGCACACGCCTTTAATCCCAGCACTCGGGAGGTAGAGGCAGGAGGATCTCTGTGTGTTCAAGGCCAGCCTGGTCTACAGAGCGAGATCCAGGAAAGGTGCAAAGCTACACAGAAAAAACCCTGTCTCAAAAAACCAAAACAAACAAACAAAAAAAAAAAAGAAATTCCTCTGACATTGAGTGAAGAAGATTAGCAGCATCTGTTATCCCTTTCTTAAATGCATGTGAAAGACTGGGATCACATGCATGGACAGGCATGGATGTACATGAAAACGTTGCAAAATCTTGTACTTTTATCGCCATGTGGATTGGTGTTTATTTTATTGTAGTCTCTCTACATCTGTTTTCACAAATGGAGGCAGTTCCTTTAAGACCATTGTAGAATCCTTTATTATAGGAATCACAAAAGAATAATATTTTATTAACTTCTCATGATCTGCCTTCAATCAGTTGAATCGCCATAGGTGCAACAACAGCTCTGAAAGGTATGTTGATGACCTTCATTTCATGGCTATAGAAAAGTTAAGGAAAGGCTATATAACCACTGTAATATGATGGACCTAACAGGAAGCTGAAAGGTATTTCAACTTTAGCAGTGTAGGCACATTGTTTACACTTTTCTCCTTTATACTAACTTGTCAGTAAATGCACATGACCCAGTGAAGTGGAGACTGCTGCCAATGATATTTTGAGCCCTTGATGGAAAATCAAACTTTTAATTGGACTCAGATCTGACATTAACCTATGCCAAATATTATAAAGGGAATAAATGTCATCAATAGTTCAACCCTTTGGAAACAGTCATCCTGGAGACAAATGATCCAGATTGGAGTCTGGATGTTTTATTTCATATCTGAGTATTCTGGCATTATAGGAAGCAAGAAAAGTGAGTTTTATTCAGTTATTTACCATTTGTGGTGTTGTAAGTCCTATAACAAATGAAGGACATTAAACAAATAGATAGTGATCAGGCTATGTCTTATTTATGCTGACAAATTCCAGCAACTCCAGTTGCTGGCTTGAACATATCTCAATGAGATGTCTCCAGGGGTAGCTTCAGCAAAGTTGTAAATTCTAGATTCATCTTCTGTGCTGTTTTGAATCTTCCGTGTGTACCATACTTTCATCTGAATTGAGTGGAAGGTGACTTCATGTTTTATATAAACCCCTTCACAGTACGGTTTTAAAAACATGATATATAAACATATTAAAGCTGCACAATTTTTGGCTTCTCAAATCTTTAAAAGCTGCCTCCACTCTTCACTAAATCACATAAATACTAAGCTTACAAATCTTAGAACATCTATCCAAGAAAAACACAGGCCAAAATAAAAAAAAAACACCATGATTAATTCCTAATGATATAGCATAAAGGAAATGTAGAGATCATACACAATAATTCTTTAGATGAGGAATAGTCCTTAGAAATTATCAACAAGAAGAAATGCATTCTCCTAGGCTACTGCTTTCTACCAGCAACAGTTTGAGATTATGTAAAGACTGCATTGTGCTCTTTCTCCAGTTGTCTTAGAAATGTAAAATTTCAGCTTTGCTATGTCATGGACCTACCTATGAACAACATGTAACCTTATGGGTTGAGAGTCATTTTCCAAATAATCCTGATTCACAAAAATGAGAATTCAATCCTACAGGCTGTCAATTTCTGAGACCTGCTCTATACATGTTGTACTTTTACATTTTAAATCTGAGTATATAGATCCATTTTGACTTAATGTTTTTCTGTGTGCTACAGTAAAGTGTGGATTCATTATTTTGCACATTGATATCAATGTAAACCATAATATTCAAATAAAACTATTTTTGACTAATGATTTATATTTGTGCCTTTGTCAAAAGTCAATCATCATTATAAGATATACTTTCTTGCTTCCTTTTATGTCTGAAAATCTGTGAATATTTTTGTTAATCATTTATTTATTTCTCATTGCTCATATAACAAATTCCAAATCAGTGGCTATAAAAACATAAATTCTTATAAATATAATGGTCAGTCCTAAACATTTCTCAAAGGGTTGAAATTGAGATCTCTTATTCTTCTGAAAGTATATGAAAAGGTATTTTCTGGTGTCTTCTATCTTCTAGAGGTTCACCATATTGTGTGACTTAAGGTTGCATTCAAAGCTGGATATTTTAGACCATGTTTTTTATACCAGTAGCTTCTTAATTCTTTATTTTAAAGTTATACTCATCCTTGACTCTGACTCTTCTCTGGTCCCTTATATTTTTAATGACTTTTGTATTTACATTGAATTTACCAAGATAATCCAGAACAATCCCACTAAGTAAAATTCACCTGATTTGAAATTTTAAGTTCCTTTTGCTGAGTTAAGGGACATTTTCACATGTTCTAAGGAATAGGATGTAGACTTGTTTGTGAAGAATGGTGTTGTTCTTTAGATTAATCAAATTACTAATATCAAGTTCATACCCTTGTCCTTTTTCTATCCCTTACTATATATACAGAAACTTTATATTCTTCTTGTAGAAATTTTAAGTTCAATTCATGTAGTACTTAAAAAGCATAAAACATCACTGTGATGGCCATAAGAATAGCTATGATCAAATTTCAAATGACATTCAAATGAAGAATGCTTAGGGATAAGTTACCATCACCTCTTACCAGGTACTTCTCTTTCAAAGACATTAAAATGTAGAAAAATAATAGTGTGTCTTAGAATATATGAAGTACTGTGGATAATAAAGTGCAATGTGCCAGCTGATTATTTAATAACATTTAATGCATGTCTGAAGAATGAAACACCTTCAAGGAAAAAAAAAACAAGCATATTTCAGGTCAAATAATGAAAGACCAGCCTGGATAAGAATACCCATGCAAATTCCAGAAGACACTGAAACACTGATGACTAAATAAAATATCCAGTACATGTATTGAATAGATTGATACAATCCCATGCTCATCAGAAAGAAAGAAAAAAGGAAAGAATAATAACCTTTCAATAAGTATTCAAGTTTTCCATTTTTATAAACTTGGTTTGGTTTCTGCAAGAATTAATGTATTTTGACATTTGGAATTGCACAAGAATGAATGTGCTTTGGGGAGTGACTAATTTTAAAAAATTACACTATAAAAAACAGATAATAGGTATAAAATTATTCCACAGTCTAAAAATTTTAGGTAACTTTTCTAAAAGAAAACTTTTCTAAAAATTCATTTTTATTAAACTCCCTTTTCACTTTGTATCCATGGGAGGGACTCTGATTTATGAACTATGTTGAAATAATAAAAAACAGAACACAGGAAATATAAAGAACGTCTTACCATTATTAACTAGATTCCTACTCTTCCAAATAGAATAGTTTTAAGACACAATGACTGATGAACTATCAGCAGTCAGTGATTGAGGAGAAGCCAATATAAAGAAAAAATAAAAAGAATATGGGAAACCAATATAGAGAAAAGTATTAATTATAATTTTCATAAGAAATACAGCTTGGTTATTTTCAAGCAGTGTAATCAGATGTAATTTTCTGAAATGATAAGCAATTGTTGGCATTTCCTGGCCCTGAATTAATAAAAGTAGGGCTTTGAATACATAGGGAGTGTTGAAAATACCCATAGAGCATAGATTTCCTGCCCTCAGATTTGTTGGTAGAAGAGTTCTTACATTCTTGTGGTAATTGGAATAGACCATATCTTACAGGTTCAAAGTGAAGGAAGTACAAGTTACTTTGATCTATTCTTCCATAACATGTACATGTATTGGAATGTCACACTGTCCCATAAATACATATAGTTCCTGAGAATCAACAAAAAAAGACATTTCTAGAATATAATCAGGTATAAATAATATTTCTTCAGGGTCTACAATGCTTTGAGTATTTATTTACTAGTAAATAGAGGTTATTAAAGAGGTTCTAAAAGAATTAGTTTACTGGATTAATGATTCACCATTTCTCCTATAATCCTCTTGAAATATTAATTTGGTTAGCAATCTTCTTTGTTAGGGAAAGTTAAAATAAACGAGTCACTGATAAGGTTTTTTAGATGGACGCCATTTGTAGCTTGAGTTTTCCTGCCTGGCCCACAGTCAGGGCAAATCTCTCTCACCTGCCAGTCCCACAGCCACTCAGACCTGACCAAGTAAACACAGAGACTTATATTGCTTACAAACTGTATGGCCGTGGCAGGCTTCTTGCTAACTGTTCTTATAGCTTAAATTAATCCATTTCTATTAATCTATACCTTGCCACATGGCTCGTGGCTTACCGACATCTTCACATGCTGTTTCTCATCATGGCGGCTGGCAGTGTCTCCCTGTCTCAGCCTTTTACTTCCCAGCTTTATTCTCCTCCTTGTCCCGCCTATACTTCCTGCCTAGCCAACGGCCAATCAGTGTTTTATTGACCAATCAGCAACACATTTGCCATACAGAACATCTCACAGCAGTTAGCAATCTTCTTTGTTAGGGAAAGTTAAAATAAACGAGTCACTGATAAGGTTTTTTAGATTTGCTTTCAACTTGCAATAATATTTACAGCTGTGGTAGTTTGAATGTAGTCCCCCATAAGTTAGAGAATGTCACTATTAGGATGTGTGGCTTTGTTGGAGGAGGTGTATCACTGTGGAGGAGGGCTTTGATGCCTCATATATGCTTAAACCATGCCCAATGTCTCAGACCACTTCCCATTTCCTGCTGGTCAGGGTGTAGGATTCTCAGCTCCTTCTCAAGCACCATGTCTGCCTGCATGCCACCTTGTCGCACCATGATGATAACGGACTAAATTTCTGAAAACGTAAGCCACCCCAATTAAATGTGTTTCCTTTACAAGAGTTTCTATGGTCATGGTGTCTCTTCACAGCAATAGAAACCCCAAGTCAACAACACTCTCACAGGTTTTTCATATTTTATATTCATAGATAATTATCAAGTGGAGTTATTAAAATGTTAACACCACTTCAAGAGGAAAAGAACAAAAGAAGACATCAGAATTCCAACCTGGAAAAACACAAACATTGCTTTTTATGTAAAAATGAAAAAATGTAGTAATTTTGTTATATGTAATTTTTTGTCTCTGCTTAAAATGAATGTCAGAAAAGATAAAAGGCAGGGATCTCATAGCAAATGTGTATGTGGAAAGCACAGATGATGAGGAGAAAGGATGACTGGTTCTAGTTTTGTTGTTGTTGTGTATGTAAGTTATGTCCTGCTGATTCACATTAATGCAGCTGTAACTTTTACAAGAATCCTTACCTTGAATTTCTCAGTCAAGTTCTTTTAATTTGCCCTCTCCTCTTCTTTCCTTCTTGTCACCAACTTGACCCTATTTTTTTCAGGCTCTTTAAACATTTATCTGACTCAGTTATTTTCATGATTCCATGTGTCATGTACTGAAGGTCCCCATTTCACAGATAAGGAGACTATGATATACATGCATTGAATAATTTCATGACTATGACAAGTGGAAAAATAAGAAAGCATATGATTTATGATATGTCTCTGATCCTGATGGTGTCTCAACTGTAACACACTTGATTTTTCTGTAATAAAATGTTCTTTTAACTTTGTATATAAGCAAATATCATATCCATTGTGCACATGAAAACTTCCATAATTATAAAAATGAAAGACATATACAAAAGTGGAAGTATTCAAGTGCAGAAGAACTCCATTTACTGAAATAAAATGCTTTTGCAGAAGTACTTAACAGAAAACATGATAAAATTACTCAAGATAAACTGCATGGAACTGTGTATAACCTAAATTTAATCCTTATTCCATAATCTCCATTTCTGAGACTCAACACTACTGAAAAAAAGGACAATTTCAGATGAGATGAAATAATACCCATTTTACCTTCACCTTGCTAAATTTCCAGTGAGAATGTGCAAATGAGATGAATCAGCCAGCAGCTTTCTACAGTTTTTAAAAGAAAATAATAAAAGCAGCCGACAAATTTTCTTCTATGGTTTTACATTTGGTTCTTTGTTTTTAATAGAGGATTCATTTAAATTGGTGTTAAAAACTAAGTCATTTACATACAAATATAGCAATGATTGATAGACGGCACAAATAATGAGAGTGGTATATTAGCCCAAATTGCTTGCAATCAGTTACCAAAAATATATTCATTCTGAGTTAGTCTTTAGTTCATTCCATTTAGTTCTATAAATGTTTCCTAAAGGGTGTATAGTATTTTAGATCATAGTATATTTCCCTCTCTTCATACTATCATGAAGTACAAAAACAGTATCTGCATAGGATATGCTTAAAAATAGTCGTTAGAATTTGCTTGAGTTGACTTGGGTCAGAAAGCATTAGATAAGCTAACATTTGTATACATTGATGGTAAACATGTGTCTTTCTTCAGTCATCTTTCCTAATTTGCCAGTCAGTACAAGAAAAGATTTGAATCATGGTCTCAATATCTCTCGCTCATACAATCCCTCCTCTAGGGACAAATAGCCAAACTAGTGGAAACGCATGAACTGTGAACCAATGGCTGAGGAGCCCCCATAGAACTGGACTGGGCCCTCTGGATAAGTGGGACAGTTGATTAGCTGAACTGTTTGGGAGGCTCCCAGGCAGTGGAGCCAGGACCTGTCCTTGGTGCATGGGCTGGCTTTTTGGAGCTTGGGGCCTCTGCTGGGACACTTTGCTCAGCCTTGGTGTAGGGAGGAGGGGACTGGACCTGTCTCAGCTAAGTCTACCAGGCTGGGCTGACTCCCCAGGGGAGACCATGCCTTGGAGGAGGTGGGAATGAGGAGTGGATTGGAGGGGAGGGCTGGGGGGTGGGAGGAAGGAGGACAGAGGAATCCATGGCTGATATGTGAAATCAAGTTAAATATAAAATAAAAATAATAAAAAAAGATGCGAACTTCTTTCACTTTGAAACCCTGAAATATATACTTTTAGATAAAAATGACTAACAAAATGAAAAAGTTTCCTGCCATCTCTAACAATTATTATTCCATTTTTCAGATGGAAACTGAGGCATTGGCAGTTAATATACTCCCTCATAGTCACACAGATTAGAGGCCGAACAAATTACCAAATTTAAATTAATTTAAACCCAAGTAGTCTGGCTACTGAGCTATAGCTCAAACATAATGGATGCTACTTGCAAAAAGAGAGGGTCTGAACATTCTGAACTCTTGTCCTGCATCTTGGACTTACTAGTGAGGACCAAGCTATTCTTTACATAGTTGAGTCTCCATTTCAACATTTATAGTATGGTGATGATAAGGCTAATGTCATAGAGTTAATATAAAGAGGAAAAAATGAAACATTTAATAAAACATAGCAAAGTATAATACTAAGAATTATTTAGTGAATATTCATCAGTTTCCATGGGATTTCTCATACATTTCTCCCTTCATCTCTCTGCCCCCCTTTTTCCTCACTGTATCCTTTCAGCCTCAATATCCTCCACTTTGAGAACTACCTTGTGATAATGCCATTTCTGAATTCTGAAGTCACTGTAGATTGATATTTTACAGCATTATCTTATTCTTGCTTCCTGTTCTTAAAAGGGGTACATTAATGCCATTTAATAGAACCTGTATGGCAAAAGAAAAAATATTTTAATGACCTGCTCTCCCCCCCTTTTTTTTTTTGAAAGACAAACATGGTATGTACTCACTCATAACAGGATACTAGATGTGGAACAAGGATGACTGGACTGCTACTCACATCACCAGGCAGGCTACCTGGAAAACAGGACCCCAAGAAAGACACAGGGATCGCCCAATGACAGAGAAATGGAATGAGATCTACATGAACAGCCTGGACATGAGTGGGGGTAGTGAAGGGCGAGGGTCGAGGGAAAGAGAGCTTGGGTGAGTGGGAGATCCCAGCTGGATCAACAACAGAGAGGGAGAACAAGGAATAGGAGACCATGGTAAATGAAGACCACATGAGAATAGGAAGAAACAAAGTGCTAGAGAGGCCCACAGAAATCCACAAAGATACCCCCACAACAGACTGCTGGCAATGGTCGAGAGACAGTCCGAACTGACCCTTTTTAATCTCAATTAACTGAAATTCAAGAGGCTGTAGTATTTGGTGTGGTATTGCTATTGAAAAGTACTATGTGTTCAGCATCCACCTTTGGGAAATAAATGTGTAGAGCAATTAAAATTTAGGGTATTTGAAAAATACCTTGGATGGAAAGATATGTTACTTCTAACCTCTATTTGTTTTGACAACTTTGGTTTAAAAATGATTTCTTGTTATAAGCCACAAACAAACTAATAGTGCAATTGCAAGAATGTAAACAAGAAGTAAATTATTTGAGTTCTATTTTAGCTAAAACACACAGACACACAGATACACACACACACACACACACACACACACACACACACACACACCAAACAAACTGTACTGGCTTACAAAAGACTTTTGACATTTCGCACTTGTATTACTTTTCTCTGAAATTTGCTTACATTTTGACTATAGTGATTTCAATTTGGAAAAATGATGATTTCACAGATCTATTATTATTATTATTATTAATTTCAGAAATTCAATTCAAAATCCCATATACAGTAGGTCGTAATTGTCTAAGTCCTATGTTTGAGGTACAGTAAAGCTTCAGCTTGATTAACCTATTCAGATTTTGGAATTGAAATTTAGAAAGACAAACTATTTCAATGTTAGCATGGTTTCCAATTTTATGATGTCTTTGAGAAGTAATGTTTTAAGTTTATGTGATAGTGCATTGTGAACTCACCCTGATTTTGCAAAGTTTAAGACCATAATCCAGTGCTTTATTGGTCCTACCTCTCATGACTAAATGAGGTGTGCATTGGAAGAGGGTCTTGGAGTAAAGTTACCTTGATACAGACAGATCATTTCTAAGAGAACTTGCTAATGTCCTCAAATTAGCAGAAAACTCTAAAAACCACCTAGTTTCCAATTTTAACATTTTCCTCGTCTTAGGAACTGTTCCAGATTGTCGGAACAGTGATATTAGGAAGGGCAGCTGCTTGATTGCTGCTTGATTGCTTACAATGGTTGCTTTGAAGTGCCTTACAAGTGCTGTGGGCCACCTGCTAGTGTGCAGTAACCACAGCACAGGCACACCTGATAGACTTCCTCACTGGGCCAGAGCAGCTCATGTTCACACAAGGAAGCCCCTTCCTCAGAAGGCCTTTTTGCTTTGTAAAGAGGACCTTACAAACCAGAGTCATTTTCCGTTTCTTTGATGGGTAATGTTTTACAAGCATGTCGAGTCTATGGGCATTTAGACAAAATTCCAATTTAATTTTTATCACATCCCAACTACCCAAATATGGAAACTTATTTGTTTTTTATATAATGCCAGTATTTTTTGCTGTAGAATTGTGGTAGAATGTACACTAATTATTAGTTAACAGACTTTAACCTTTAGGGGAAGAAAGACCACATGTATTTAAGGCTTTCTCCAGAAGATAGGAAAAAATGTTCAAAACTACAGCTGGGATTTTACCCCCTCACCATATTGTTCAGTACTCCTGTATACTCTTACTGGCTTAGTCTTTGGTGAGATCATATACAGAAATTGACAATTACTCCAATAAGTAAACCCTGATAGAGGTGATCATAGGCTTACCTATAGTCAAGAACTAGAATTAGTTCCAGAAATGTTTCACTACCAAAAATTTTCATGTATAAAGCATTATATGTACACACAAAAGTGTAACAAACTAAAAACTTTAAAATACAACATCAATGTCACCTTGGATTTTGGAGCTAACTCACTTCATTTTAACTCTCTATTCCTGTATAGCTTCAGTTCCGGCTTGCCAAATGCTTGTTAAGATTAAGATGCCCCATGGGAGGCCTTGCCTTCTTGTGAGGGGGAGTGGTGGGTGGGTTGGCGGGAGAGAGGCTAGGGGGCTGGGAGGAGGGAAGAGGGGGATCTTTGATTGGTGTGTTAAAATTAATGAAAACAATTTCTTACTAAAAAAAGAAAAAAGTTTAAGATGCTGATGGCCTCATGATTTAGATTAATATGGTAGGCTACATGTTTGCGTGCAGGGGAAGAAACAGTCATAGATTCAAACACCCTCTTTTCTCTCCTCTCAACCTCGAAAAGCAAAAATTTTTCTGAAGGAAAATTTCCTAGACATATTCAGGAACTTAGAGGAATGCTTGACATTTCTGTAATTTTACAAGCATTAGCAAAAGCCAGGTTCAGAGGTTTACATGGGTGACATTATTTCAAACCCACTCTTCTCAAAGAGTGAGATTCCAAAAGCAAATTGAAATTGATGTACTTTCCTTTTCAACTCATTTAATTAGAAAAATGAAAAGTAAAATAAATATGCATGTATATAAACAAACCCAATCTTTTAAAGATGTGGGAAATAGAAGAATAGTAGGTTTAAATTCAAAGGAAAGCTTTTCTTGAAGTAAGAATTTTCTAGTAGAGTGTATGTAAACTTGAATGTCGAAACGTCTTTTTATTACTGAAACTATATGTATGTAGTTTTATTTAATTGTCATGGTTGTTCATTTGGATAAAATACTCATAAATACTAAATATTACAGTAATGTTGAAAAGCTTTGAAGTGATGAATCTTCTTTATTCAAAACACAAAGCACATCAAAATAGTCACATGTGAGTTTATCAATGGAAATGTGAACAGTAGGGTAATAGCTTGTTCCCTGCTCATGTTATGCTTGAAGAGGAAAAGTCTGAATGACAGGAACAACAGCAATGTGTTGATGGCTTGTCAAGGAATAGCAATTTAAATACAAATATATTCACCATGCTGCTTCCAAAAAAAAAAAAAAAATGAAGTGTCTTCTGTGGTGAAGAATGAGCAGTGTTGCAAGACTGTTGAATTAAGTATATTTTCATTTTGTTCCTTTGATTATGATCCAATTGTACATATATACATATTTAAAAATAACATGCCCAATGAAGATTGTGATTATGTATTAGAGCTACAAAACACTTCACATATAATTGATATATTAGACTAAGAAAAGGACTAACAAAAATAGTAAAATGGGCTTTATATATTAGTTAGTGAAATCAAGTTGCTAGAGTTCTAAAATGATGCTTAACTGAATTTACATATTTGCAGACTTATGGGGAAGGTTTCTTAATATCCATGGCAGCTAACCAGTAATTTATGATCTTCTTAGAACAAACGACAAAATGTTATTCCTAGAGTGTGCTTTTCAAAATACTTTTCATGGACTAGAATTATTTTTGTCACTTATTTTCACACAGTAACTATGGACGCCTGAACACATGAAAATAAAGAAACTATTTCAGTAAAAATGCTTTGTGATATTTTTATAATGTTTTAGGAGGTGTCTTCCAAGATCCACAAACTGTAGATTTTCTTGAGTTGTTTGACTTTAATTAAAAATAAGCTAACACCAGGTGGAGAGTTGTATTTTCACAATAGTTAGACTCACCATATGTCCTAGTTTGCCTAGGACAGATCTAAATTATTCCTGCTGTCCCACTTTAACTATTAATAGTACCTCCCTTTCACTACTTTTCACTCTAAACATCCTTCAGGGTTGGATAATTAACTCGATAACTTCATGGTTGAAGGACATTGCTAACTCCAAGTTTGATTTCATGACTTCAGGTTCTTGCTAATATGTTAATTGAGATAAAGAGTATATCATTTGTTTGAGTACATTGGGCTGATGTAAAACCTTATCACAGACTGGGTAGGCTTATAAATGTGAGAAGTTGATATCTTAGAGATTTGGAGGCTGGGAATTCAATGACCGAGGTTAGGTACCTGCTCTCCATCAACTTCAAGTTATGTCTTCACATGGACAAAAGGACAGGACTCTGATCTCTTCAGTGACTTGATTACACATGAAATTATGGGCTTGAGGCATTTAACTCAGAATCTCAAACACTGTCTTTTAACTTCTGGTGTTGCTATGGAAAAACTCAGAAGCACATCTAATTTTTGGTACTTTAAATTTAGCTATTTATTTTTGTTGTTTGTTAGAAATTTTCCTTGCCTCTAGAGTGATAAATTTCACAGTTGTTTTCCTTGATGTGGGTATCTGAAATTTTTTATTCAGGGAGATATTTTTAAGTTGACTCTTGATTATTTACAATATAAGCTATTACAGTGAAATATATAACTACAGTGTGAATATCTTGCCCCTGCCCATTGAAAGTAATTTTGAGAACCTACCCTAGTGCTTGACACATATTCAAAGAAAATGAACACTGTGTTGAATAGAAGACAATGATAATATAGTAGCAGGAAGTATTAAAGTTCAGCGTTACTTCTGGCTAGTGTCCTCCAAAAATAATTTTTCTTTTTTTCCTCAACACCATCTGTTTTAAAGGGGGCATGACAGGCATATTTGGGTAATATGATTTTATCACACTCTCATAAAGACCCAATTCACCCTGGAGCTATTTACTTGAAAGTTTCTCTAACATTTAGTTCTTCAGGGACATTTTTCACTCTTTTCGATTTTATGTGCTGTTATATTCAATGACGATCTCTAGCGAACCATAACGTTTTGAAAGGCATGCAGTTCTTGCCTTTGAAAGACTTAAAGGCTGATTTTGGCTGAAACTATTGTTGACTAGCATGGTAACTAAGGACACCTGCCCAGAACAGGCAATCGGTATCTAATCAGGCAATCAAGGGGAAATCAAGTATAATCTCCAAAATGTTCGTTTATTTTCCAGATTGTTTTTCTGCTTGAAAAAAATTTAAAAAATTAGTGCTACCAAATAACATCTAAGAAACTGGATACTGAGTGAACTATACAACAGTATTTGAATGCTTAGTTCTGAGAGGAACTAAAATATATCTTCTATGCATACTCAGTTTCAGGTGAGCTCTCAGCTAATAAAGCAAGCAACTTTCCATCAAGAACTATATAAGTTGTGAAATCAATCCTTTTAAAACCCAAATTTTTGACTAGTTTGTTTCACTAAGTCTAAAACCTGTCAAATCCAGTTATACTGCCATATAAGGTAGTGAGATTTTATTTTTAAGGCAAATAAATAAATAAATACACTACTGTATGCCTGCATTAGATTTAAGACACATTTAGCTATTAATGGTCACTTATGCTTTACTGATATTGCTGCTTTTAGAAGTAATACTACCAGTTTGTGAAGTATTGATGTTCATTAAGTAGCTGGAATAATTCACAAATATTTGTGTCTAAATTGTTAAAACTTAAAGCAGCAGCTTATTTTGGAATAATCGTGTTTTCTTAAGAAGCCTTTTAGTACTGCCTCAATTTGATATGGCATGCTTGTTGACTCCCAAGGGAGGTCTTAGCCTTTTTGAGGAGTGAGTGGGGTTAGAAAGGAGGTCTATGTGAGGAAACAGGAGAGAGGGAGGGGAGAGAGAGGTTGGTATGTAAAATAAATTTTAAAAATTTTATGATATTTTATGTACTTTTTTGTCCCTTTTAAAATTAAGTTTATTTATTTCACATCATGGCAACAGTTTCCCCTTTCTCTTCTACTCCAATTCCCTCCTCCCACCTCTCCTCTGCTCTCCCACAATCCACTCATTCTCTGTTTCTGTTCAGAAAGGGGCAGGCCTCCAATGAGTATCAACAGAGCATGGCATATCAAGTTGCAGTAAGACTAAGCACCTCCCCTTGTAGTTAGACTGGGCAAGGCAATCCAGTATGAGGAATAGTTTTCCAAGAATTAGCCAAAGCATTAGGGACAACCACTGCTCCCATCATTAGGAGTCCCACAAGTAGACCAAGCTACACATCTGTCACATATATGTAGAGTGCTTAGACATGCAGGATCCCTGGTTCTTGGCCCAGATTCTGTTAGTTCCTATGAACCAGGTTGTTGTTTCTGTGTGTTTTCTTGTGATGCCCTTGGCCCAAGGGAGCATACATGGATCTCCCTTGGAAAGGGAAATAGAAGAGATCTCCTGAGTGGACTGGGGGTGGGTTGGGATGGGAACTTGAGGGATCTAGTTGGAGGGAGATAGTATTGAGAAATATGACTAAGAAGGGGGCGTTTTGGGGTCAGGTAAAAACCTGATGCAAGGGAAACTCCCACAAATCTACAAGAATGAACCCAGCTAAGACTCCAAGCAATAGTGGATACGTAGCCTGAACTGGCCTTTTCCTGTAATCAGATTGGTGACTATCTTGATTGTCATCAAAGATCCTTCATCTAGTAAGTGATGGAAGCAGATGCAGAGACCCACAGCCAAACATTAGGCAGAGCTTGGAGAATCTTGTTGGAGAGAGGGAGGACGGATTGTAGGAGCCAGAGGGATTTAGGTACTTTTTAAATGTAGCAACACTGAGAAATAGAGCAGGTATCATTTCTTCTGGATGATAGATAATATGACTTGCTTAAGGTCACAGGGCTACTTAAGATTACAGTGATAAGTCCCAGTGAGATGAGTCAGTTGGAAAATATGTGGATTTGATACCCTGGACAAACATGTTAAAAGGAGAGAACCAGTTCTCATAAGTTGTCATCTGACCTCCACTTCATGTTGTCACCACACACACACACACACACACACACACACACACACACACACACACACACACGCACACACACACACGTTCATCCACACTAAATAAATTAATTTAAAAATATAAAATAAAAACATTGAAAAAATTAAAAGAATTATATAAACGTAGAAAAGGTTTGTTAAACCGATGTCTTTTTATCATATGCTGCTAAATAAATAACTGTCTTGCTTCTTATCTTTTTTCGACAAACTGAAGTTTATGCCAGAAATGTCCTCAAATATATTTATCCATAATAATGAACAATGAAGGGAGTTATTTAGGTTTTACATTTAACTGATGTGTTCAGAAATCTAAAATGCTTTTAAATGCCACATATTTCACCACATAGAATAAAAATTGTCTCAGAAAGCATAGGCAACTTGCTCAGTATTACATTCAAGAAAAGAAAGTACATGGAATATTTAAAATGAAATAAATATTTGTTCTTGTACATGTGTTTAATATATTGTGTGGATTATGCATATGAATGTCATTATGAAGGATTAATTGTTAATAGGTATTTGTTCATAGAGTCTGACAAGTCCTTGTAATACTGAGAGAAAAAAAAATCATATCCAGAAATGAGGTTAAGTGAAGGAAAACAATGTAACTAATAGAATAAAAATGTCCACTGATTGACTTTAAGAAGTGTACTGACTAAGGAAAGCCAGTAACTATAGAAAAAGTAGCATTTATTCCCAAACCAAAATCTAGCTCAGGGGAAAAAACCTCAAATTGGGAATAAATGGATTCAAATCAAAAGCTGCTGTTTCATCAGTGGGCAAGATTTTGGAGGAAGTCTAGGCATTATAGACAGGAGATGCTTGTAGAAATTAAACTAGAGTTCAGTGTTCTGTGAAAAAAAATAAGTAGAAACAGGCTGAATTTGCAAGGTAAACCAAAGGCATTTTTCTAAGCTGGACAGCAGAATGTGATGCTGAAGGATCTGCAGCTCCATTAGCCAGGGTAATTAACTTTAAAAAAAAAGGATTTCTCAATGAGCAACCACAAAATAGGAGCCCGTAGATTAAGAGAGCTTCCTAAGAAAGAATACTGACAGAAACTAGAATTTTGGGGAGGGGCAGAGATCTGGGTTCTTCTTAGAATGGATAACGGCTGTTCATGTAGATCTCTTCCATTTCTCCGTCATTGGGCGATCCCTGTGTCTTTCTTGGGGTCTTGTTTTCCAGGTAGCCTCCCTGGTGATGTGAATAGCAGTCCAGTCATCCTTGTTCCACATCTAGTATCCTCCTATGAGTGAGTATATACCATGTTTGTCTTTCTGAGTCTGGGTTACCTCACTCAGGATGATTTTTTCTAGATCCTTCCATTTGTCTGCAAACCTCATGATATAATTGTTTTTCTCTGCTGTTTAGTATTCAATTGTGTATATGTACCACATTTTGTTTATCCATTCTTCAGTTGAAGAGCATCTAGGTTGTTTCTATGTTCTGGCTATTACAAACAATGCTGATATGAACATAGCTGAACAAGTGCTCTTGTGGTGTGGTTGAGCATTCCTTGGGTATATGCCCAAGAGTGATATAGCTGGATCTTGGGGGAGATTGATTCCCAATTTTCTACGAAAGCACCATATTGATTTCCAAAGTGGTTGTACAAGCTTGCATTCCCACCAGCAGTGGAGGAGAGTTCCCCTAGCTCCACATCCTCTCCAGCATAAGGTGTCTTCAGTGTTTTTGATCTTAACCATTCTGACAGGCATAAGGTGGTATCTCAGAGTTGTTTTGATTTGCATTTCCCTGATGATTAGGGATGTTGAGCAATTCCTTAAATGTCTTTCAGCCATTTGAGTTTCCTCTGTTGAGAATTCTCTGTTTAGTTCTATAGCCCATTTCTTAATTGGACTGTTGGGCATTTTGATGTCTAATTTCTTGAGTTCCTTATATATTCTGGATATCAGTCCTCTGTCAGATGTGGGGTTGGTGAAGATCTTTTCACATTCTGTAGGCTGTCACTTTGCCTTGTTGACTGTATCCTTTGCTCTACAAAAGCTTCAGTGGGGGGTAATGAAGGGCGAGGGTCAAGGGAAAGAGAGCTTGGGGGAGCAGGAGATCCCAGCTGGATCAACAGCAGAGAGGGAGAACAAGGAATAGGAGACCATGGTAAATGAAGACCACATGAGAATAGGAAGAAGCAAAGTGCTAGAAAGGCCCACAGAAATCCACAAAGATACCCCCACAACAGACTGCTGACAATGGTCGAGAGACAGCTTGAACTGACCTACTCTGGTGATGGGATGGCCAAACACACTAATTGTTGTGCTAGAAACCCCATCCAACTACTGAGGGATCTGAATGCAGAGATCCATGGCTAGGCCCCGGGTGGATCTCTGGGAGTCCAATTAGCGAAAATGAGGAGGGTTTATATGAGCGAGAATTGTTGAGACCAAGGTTGGATAAAGCACAGGGACAAACAGCCAAACAAATGGAAACACATGAACTATGAACCAATGGCTGAGGGGTCACCAACTGGATCAGGCCCTCTGAATGGGTGAGACAGTTGATTGGCTTGATCTGTTTGGGAGGCATCCAGGCAGTGGGACTGGGTCCTGTGCTCATTGCATGAGTTGGCTGTTTGAAACCTGGGGCCTATGCAGGATCTCTTGGCTCAGCCTGGGAGGAGGGGACTGGACCTACCTGGACTGAGTCTAACAGGTTGATCTCAGTTCTTGGGGGAGACTTTGCCCTGGAGGAGGTGGGAATGGGGGGAAGGGCTGGGGGGAAGGTGAGGGGGGGGCGGAGGGGGGAGAACAAGGGAATCTGTGGCTGATATGTAGAACTGAATTATATTGCAAAATAAAAATAAAAAATAAAAAAATGATAGGAATGTTTTATGTATGAGAAATAAATTTTTAACATGGAAAATAAATGTAATTGTTAAGAGAAAAGTGAAAAAAAAAGAATGACTAACGGTTGTTGTATGACACATCAATGAGGAAGGACAATGAAGCAAATGGGAAAAAAAATGAGACATAGGTCTGGTGGTGCCAGGAGGCCAAAAATACTTTGAGAAATCGAAGCTGTCAGAGAACACTATGTACCTAAAAATCAAGCAATGTCAAAGATAAAAATCAGCCAAGGAAGTCAGCAGAACAGATGCCCAATTAGGACAGTAGTTGAAGTTGCAAGATTACATTTGGCTCTTTGGCAAGCACCTTTACTCTACAAACTTAATCACAAAATAGACTGTCCACAGAGTATTCATTTATTAAGCAACAACAGTTGTATGAAATAATTTCCAAAGAGTTTTTACCTCTTTCTTTCTATGAGTTGTAATTCTACCACAGACAAGGAACTCTTGTTCCTCTGTGTTTCACAGTATGGTTAGTATCCTAAGAGTTTTGTTTGCGGCAGACTGCTCAGATGGAAGACACAGGTACTTAGCACTTGGGAGTGTTTTCCTTAGCCTCCCATCACAGGAACTCATTAAATCTTAGGACACAGACTTTTGGCTTTTCACAAGTGACATTAAAATCTACAGTTTGTCAATCAACATTTATTTAATTCCTGTAACATATGTGGATGTGGGGTTAGATATTTGGGTGAGTAAGATGAATTAAACAGTCATAGTTTGGATCAGTGTTGTAAGAGAGCTAGAAATATACACCATATGGATAATACATGGTTAGATATGTGTAGGCTATCAGGAACATGGAGAAAGGACTAAATGTCAGTTTGAGAGGGGGAAGAGTGAAAATTAACAAAGAATCATTTTATTCCTTACAAATGTGAGATGTGTGCTTTTGGGAGAAAATTTTGTAGAACACAGCAACAAAGAGAGCTCTTTGACCAGCAAAACAGAATGAATAAATAGTATTATGGAAAAAAGATTTATTTTTATTATAAAGTTATTATTGTACAATATTTCCTACTAGTTCTGATTTTATATCAAATTAAGTCAAGGGGTGATATTATACAGCATTAACTGATCAGAACTCCTTTATAGTATGCAATCACTTTAATAGCTTATTAGCATAATCTGAGAGTGACATACAAATTTAATTCATTTACATCTCTACAAAATATTCATAATGGATATAAAATTCTTCATACCAAAAATTGTTTTCTAAACCTTATCTTCATATTTTAGTGATTAAAGATTTAGTTAGTATAAAATGATATTGCCTTCAAATAATACCCATTAAAGTATTTAGATTCACTTTTTGGAAAATTCATGGATATGACTGTTTTTTCACTGCCCATAAATGAATTAAGAACCATCTGGAATCTGGTGTATAGTTTAGTGGCACAGCACTTGCCTAGCATATGTGTGGCCCTGAATTTCGTCCCTACCACAAAGAGAGAGAGAAAGGGACAACTTAGGATTTCATTGACACTGCATTTCCACTCTTTGTTTACATTGATTAAAACATGCTGGAGACATAACAGGACAAGAAAGATCCCAACACTTCAGTGTGACTTTCTTATAGGTTTTCATGCTCTGCACTTCAAATTAGCCTCTATAACATAGGCATTAAGAAAATAATAGCTTTTTGCAGACAAAATTCAAGCACTGAGGGAGGTGGTTTCATGTCGTCCTACCCTTAACTGAGGAGCTGTTAGTATTTGATAACTGCTTGGAAAGGAATAGTCAGTTCTCTTTAATGGTAGATCCATACCCAAGAGTTGTTGGCCAACAAAAACTGGAGTCAGTGGGTTTAATGGAGAAAAAGAAAGACCATGAAGTTTGATGGGTAGGAAGGTAGAGGTGGATCTGTGAGGAGTGTGAAGAGGAGGGTGAATATGGTCAAAATACATTGAATGAAAATGTCAAAGGAATAATAAAAGTATTATTTTTTTAAATATATTTCAGAAAAAAAATGTACAGTCAAAAGAAATTCATTAGTCTTCTTAAAGTTAAATACAGTAAGAAAAAGGCAGTTTATGCCTCTGTTGTTTTTCTCTTGGAGAGAGAGCCAAGGCTGAATGTAGAACTTTGCACATGCTAGGGAAACATTTAGCCACCAACTTCCCCTTCACCCTTAAGCTCTGGATATTCTTCTGATGGTTTAAGAAGCTGATCATTCCTCAGATTTCTTTGTAAGCAACAAACATTCTCCATGTCTTTTTTACTTTGTTGAACGCTGATCTGTACTGTATTTACCCTCTCCTCTTTTTGTACCTTCATTTTGAGGATTCCAGAATTCTTTTAGAATATATAGCAATTTAATTTGAACTGAGGTTTTTCCAGCTTTGCCATCTACCAAAAAAAAAAAAATCAAATGATAAAAGTTAGGCTTCTGTTGGTTTTCCTTCTCGTGTCCCCTTTATGTTAGCAGTGTTTTTTCCTTCAGTCTATTTGATGAAACTAGAAAACATGATGTCTCATTGGCTGTAGAAATAAAAATGTGATCCACATCTAGCCAATCATTGAGTATTACTCTCTGGACATAGTAGTACATTCATGAGACTGAAGATGATTGATAGATAGATAGATAGATAGATAGATAGTTAGATAGATAGATAGATAGATAGATAGATAGATAGACAGACAACAGAATATCTTCTGGACAATAAATAACATGAGCACATATTTACCCTGTTAGCTGCTATAGTTCCAGGACCTGGAACAGTCACCAGCTTGTAAATTAACCATTAGTGGATTAATTATGAATAAATTGCAAATATCTCACTGTTTCTAGAGTTAGTAGGTATTTTTGTCTTTCAAAAATACACTTGAAAGTATTTAGATTCCTTTCTTTCAAAATTCAATGCCATGATTGTTTGAAGTTTCATTACTGCCCATAAAGTAGTTAAGAACAATCTGAAAGCTGTGGGTGTAGTTTCGTGGTACAATGCCTGCCTAGCATTTTCACGACTCTGGATTCTACCCCAAGCACAAAAAAGCATGTTATATACTACAGGGACTTCAATTGTGCACTGAATTGCAATAATCATCCCAAAGTTGGCCAAATAGCACTGAAATATAGTAATCAATATCTCCTGAAGCTATGGACAAGGTTATAATGATTTTTGCCTCCTTCTTAGAATGTATTTGCATATTTCATAGAATTTTTAACTTGAGAAAGTCTTTAATGATAATATAACATCTAATAGCTAATACATGAGAGGACAACGCATATTTCCCACCTACATCTCAGTCTCAAGTGCTAACAATGTTTATAAAACAAACAAGCAAACAAACAAAGCCAATTCAACAACAACAACAATAAAATCTCAGCACTTGAATGATATGAATTGTTGCATTAGTTTGCAATACATAGACATACACTTGGAGTAGTTGGGTAGATTTCACTTTATCATGAGTGGCTAAAGTAGCACTAAACTGTATACAAAAGGTACACTTAGAAAGTCTCACTACTGTGATAGCACAAACATGAGCCGAACAAGAACAATAGATATGTCAAGGTGGACAGGGGAAAGCTCAGAGGCCTCAAACCTAAACAAAAAATTTCAGGAAACTAAAGAATGCTGAGACTGGGAGAGATAGTCTCAGCAAGGGAAATGCACACAAAAAAAGAAGCCATGAGTTTGAAAGAGAGGAAGAAGGGGTATATGGAAGACTTTGGAGGGAGGAAAGAGAAAGGAGGAATCTTTTAAATACATTATAATATCAAGAATAAATAAAAGTTTACAAGAGGTGAGTATTATAACATGATTTAGATTTGTTCCTGTAACTGAGTGTATAAATGACCTAATTATGGACAGGGACTGTATTCAGAGCAGGTAACTGTTGAATTATACTGGAAGGGAATTATATGCTCTCTAGGTTTCTAATTTGTACGATGTGAAATAATGGTGGCATCAAGTAATACACAGAACATAGGAAGAAGTATAGTGTAGTTGCTACTTGGTTGTTTGATGTACGTCGTTTACTTATCCATGCTGCTTAAGCCTTTTACTACTAAATTTTATTTGAACCCCCTGACCTCTTGACTATGTTCCCTCTAGCTATGGTCAAGATGTACTTTTCTGGCCTCTTTGAGCTATGTCTTCTTATAAGTCATTTTCACAATATAAAAAACAAACCAGTTGAATTCAACCAAAATAGGATATTAAAAGGAACAACACTGAAATTAAATGACATGAAATTGCAACGACGGTTGGTGATTTTCCACTGGTAAACATTGTTATAGGTTGTGGTAGCATGAAAAGAGTTCTGAAGTCAAAACTGAACTGCATCATTCCTTCCACTATGATCTAAGTTTGTGACGTTGGACTAGTTCTTAGCTGTTTAGGGCTTGATACGTCTGTATAATGAAGACACTTGAGTAACACAGTCATCATTCAGATATCTCCTTAAGGGTAATAAACTTAAATTAATGTACTAGTTGACATATTGTAGGGACATGAAAAATGTTAGCTACTATAAAGACAAAATCATAATTGTGCTCTCAAAAAGCCTACAGACCATTATAATTTATTTTTTAAACCTGGGCCTCTTACATCTTTTTATTATCTGTTCAGGGATTGAAATAGCATGACATTCTTCTCTCAGAGAGGAGAAAATGATTCAAAATTTTAGAACAGTGTTTTTTCAAAACTCCAAACAATCATTTAAGGTTTCCTGAGAATTGATGAAAATCAAGAAGCAAACACTTTTTCAAAAGAAATGAAAATGATTCGTTATAAATAATCAGTGAAAATATGTTAATTGACTATTATATAACACCATGCCAAGTTAAAAGAAGTTTGAGTGAAGGGAAAAACACTGAAAATCTGAAACACATGATATAGTAGAAACTCAGTACAATGAGAGATTCTAAAAGATTGAGTCACAATGAACTCAGTGTATTTTAATAAAGCCAGTAACTAGGTATATCATTGAATTTTATCAGAGTCTTTATCAGGACCCTAGATGGCAACCCTTTTCATGTTTTATTATGAATTTAGAATTGGGCGTAATCTAACTGCATTACTTTATTCTCATTATTTAATTGGCTAAATATGTTTGTCTGTAACTAATAAACCACATTGTTCATCATCTCAATATTTGTGCTATCATAAGAGAATTTTTGAAAAATAACAGCACACATTTAAAATACTCTTTGCTGTCACAAAAAAAAAACCAGAGGGGCTAAATTTTGAATGAAGTATGTGCTTTGATAAAGTTTTAATTTAAAGAAGTAAAAAGAAACCTTTTGACTTTGCTTTTTTTTTTAATTCAATGAGTGGGATTTTGCAAGGACCAAATTTGTATATTTCATGCAAACCTGGGTAAACTGCAGAACAGCAAATGCCAGAAAGACAGATGGCAGTGACTCTTGTGTGGGTTTGTCCAAGTGATGCTTTTCAACATTCAGCAATAGATTCTTTGACCATCCACTGGGAAGGCCAGTACTTGGCAATGCTGTTCAGTTGGCAGATTCTTTCTTTGTTGTCTATTATTCCTGGTTTTGTACCCTTTCCCAGACTTCCAGCTGCCTTTCCATTTATTGACAACCAGCAGTTCTGGCTTCACTGCTGTCCCCAAATCTTTTCAGCTTAGAACATTTTTCATAAGAGTAATCTGTTTTTTTTTCCCAAAGAATATTTTCATTTCTAAAATATGCCTCAATATTCTCTTCTGAAAACAAAACATAGCTATATACTTAGTTTTAATCTTGAGCAATTTCAACATAATATTAGATGTATACAAACATACACACATCTCGCTATATATATATATATATATATATATATATATATATATATATATATATATGCATTGATATGTATTTTATGTGTACACAATATATATAGCTATATGTAGTTCAATACCTTCAATAGGCAATTTAAGATTCTAACCATATCCAGAACCAAAATAATTTTTCCTAGGTTCTCACAAGTATCACTCAATACTGAGGTTCTATCGTTTCACACTTCCACTCACAGATTTCTCTGAAGTTGAACATTCCTTGACTGTAATGTAAATGGAAGAGATGGAAAATCATTGTACTGCTATAGTAGCTGCAACAAGTGAATGTCAAAGTAAACAATTTAATGTTTTATAAAGTCATGGTGAAGTTTATAGGTCAAGATAAAACGGTATATATGAAGCCAATGTCCCATTTCTACCAATGGAAACCTTGCCTGGTTACAGAAGATGGCCAGTTCAGGCTCCATATATACCCCATTACTAGGAGTTTTCACTAGGGTCACCTTTGAAGATGATATGGAGTTTCCATTGCACTAAGTTTCTACATTGCTTCCAAAATGCTCCCCCAATTCTAGTCATTTCTCCTAATATTCTTCCTCCCATCCTCCTCCCAGCTGATCTCTCCTGTTCCCATCCCCATCAGCCCAAGTAAACTTGTGAAATCTATTCTATTTCTCCTTCCCAGGGAGATCCATGTATTTTCCCTTGAGCCCTCCTTGTTACTTAGCCTCTCTGAGTCTGTGGGTTGTAGCATGGTAATCCTTTACTTAACAGCTAATATCCACTGATAAGTGAGTACATGCCCTGTTTGTCTTGCTGAGTCTGTTCCAAGTTGAGGCCCATGCCTCCAGAGAGAGCCCAAGCCTGACACTGCCTGAATAGTCAGGAACCTAGGCTGGATAGCCCAGACCTAGAATAGAAACAAACAAGATTGACTGAAAAATGTCAATGAAATGATTCTTAATGACAATCTATTATAATCATAGACTGGAGCCTAGCATAATTGTCATCAGAGAGTCTTCATCCAGCAACTGATGGAATGCAGATGCAGAGACCCACAGCCAAGCATTAGGTGGAGCTTGGGGAATCCTGTGGAAGAAGGGGAGGAAGGAGTATTGGAGACTGAGGGATCAAGGACACCACAAGAAAATCCACAGAATCAACTAACTTGAGCTTATAGGGGCTCAGAGACTGAACCAACAATCAGGAAGCCTGTATGGTTCTAACCTAGATCCTCTGCATGTTTGTTATGTTTGTGTAGCTTGGTGTTCTTGTGGGACTCCTAATAGTGGGAGTGGGGGTGTGTCTCTCTGACTCTTTTGCCTGCTTTGGGACCCTTTTCCTCCTACTGGGTTACCTCGTCTAGCCTTGATATGAAGGTATGTTTATATTCTTATTGTAACTTGTTATGCTGTATTTGGTTGATATTCCTGAGATGCTTGCTATTTTCTGAAGTTAAACAAAGGAGGAATAGATCTAGGGGAGAGGGGAGTGGGAGTACTGGGAAGAGTAAATGGAGGGGAAACTGTGGCCAGGATGTAATATATGAGAAAAGAATAAATAAAAAAAAATTTCATGTAGTGGATAAGGAATTAATATCAAAAATATGCACATAATTTCTAAATCTCAGAAACAGAAAACATCTTACATAATATACTGAATTGCTTTGTATGCTAACTTAAAAAGTTTAAAACATTAAAAAGGCAAAGCTAAGATCAATCTGGTAGACTCAGTCCAGGCAGGTCCAGTCCCCTCCTCCCTCCTCGGGGGAGGCTTTGCCCTGGAGGAGGTGGGAATGAGAGGTGGGCTGGGGGAAAGGTGAGGGGGCGGGAGGGGGGAGAACAAGGGAATCCGTGGCTGATATGTAGAACTGAATTGTATTGCAAAATAAATAAATAAATAAATAAATAAATAAATAAATAAATAGGCAAAGCTAAAAAACAAAATCAAATTAAAAAATAGGCAAAGAACTTAAATTGACCTTTTTTTGAACAATATGTATAAATGGCCAATAAACATGGAAAAAATTCAGCTTCCCCATCATGATCTTGACCCCCCTACCTCACAAAATCTCTCTTCTCTCTCTTCAACTGGACTTCTGGAACTCAACCTGGTGCTTGACTGTGGATCCATGCATCTTCTTCCATCACTTACTGGATGAAAGCTCTATGGTAACAGGATATTCACCACTCTGATTACCAGGGTAGGCCATCTCAGACACCCTCTCTTTAGAATATCTTCATTTCTGGCAGGCCAGTTAAAGTACCACAAGTTGGGCCAAGAGGAGCTGCTGTACTTGTTCACTATGTCAGCGATCATGCAGATATTCTACCTAAGCTGGCTACCCTTATTGGAATATAGCAGTTATGAATTCTAGGACAGAGTGGGGGCAGAGATAGACAGACACACATACAGACACAGACACAGACATACACACACACACACACACACAGAGCGAGAGAGATTGAGATTGAGATTGAGAGAGAGAGAGAGAGAGAGAGAGAGAGAGAGAGAGAGAGAGAGAGAGAGAGAGAGAGAGAGATTTCCTAAATTCCTTCTGTTAAACAATGAAATAGCTAGTGGCCATGGCACTTCATTTAGAGTTGTCCAGAAGGAAAGTCATCCTCAGAAAAGAAAAAGAAATGTCTACTCCTTGGTGAAATGGGAGTGTTAGAAAAGGGAATAGGAAGGGAATTAGGGTAGGAAGATGCATCCCTGCCTCTTCTCCATAGATTGATACCTGGGAAATCAGGTGCTGAGGTGCTCAGGAAGATTCATGCAAAGCAGACAAGGCCAAGGAAATGCAGTTTAATCTCTTCTTAAGGATGTAGAATCTTCTGGAAGGTGAATCTTTAGAAACGGTTTGATTATCAGAATCTTTCTCAACTCCCCTGAGCTATGAAAAATAATTAGGCATTACCAGTTTCACCCTGAAAATGCAGATCTCTGGAGGTTGAGGCTGGAAACCCGTCATGAGTTATTTCGAGGTCAGCCTGGGCTACATTGTCTCTCAAGGTCAGCCTAGTTTACAGGGTAAGATTTTATAAAACAAAGAGAGAGAGAGAGAGAGAGAGAGAGAGAGAGAGAGAGAGAGAGAGACAGAGACAGAGACAGAGACAGAGACAGAGAGACAGATACAGAGAGAGACAGAGACAGAGACAGAGACTGCTTCAGTTGTTAGAATAGTATAGACATTCCTTAAAGATCATTCCACACAATGATTCCCTTAATATCAATTACAGAGTAAGTTTTGGAAGCATGCCAAAGATATTTCTCATTTTCATAACCATGCTGGAATATTGAATCTATGAAGTGAAAAAAAAATCCCTTCCCATATCAAAAAAGACTGCTTCCCCCACCCTAGGTAGTCATGAGTAATTGCTCTTTAGATTCAACTTGTATTTTTTTCCTCACCGATTACTTATTACACAGCTGTTACACTTGTTTCCCAATTTCAGCATTATAATTTATCCCATTACATATACTTACCTTGTTTCAGAAAACCAATGAAGTTTACTCAATTAGATATCACTTTGATGTAAATCCAAAATTACTCCAGTTAACATCTGTATGATATTTGATAAATCATTTTTCTCTTCCAAATATGGCCTGTATGCATTCACTTTCAAGGTATCTATTATCTCTCCTGCAAAATAAATTGCTTGAAACATGTTGATGATTTTATTGCCTTCTGTAATTTTTTTTGAATTATCTTGCACGGTATCATCATCCTTAATTCAATTGTCACGTGTTAGTTGATGCTAATTCCTTGGAACTAGATTTGTGTTTGTACTGTTTCCAAGGAATGTTTTAAACAAACCAATTGCTTCTATCTCATTCTTCTGTGTTTTCTGACAGCTTCATTCGCACACAGTTTTCTTGCATTATTTTCATATGTAAGTGCCCAAGTAATTGCCACATGTCTTTTTTTTAAATATCTGGAGACAGAGAAATATCTTAATGCCTCTTTATAACAGTACTGAGAATACAGACAACAGTTAAGACAGAGAGAGATGTACTATGCTAAGTAGTGCAGTTTGACTGACAGTGACCTTATAGAAGTATCAGTCTCTTTTAAAGTAGCCATATCTCCCCCTCTTTCTCCTGAGCTTTCTATTAACATGTGTGTTCACATGCCAGGATTTGCTATACACAATGTTTGCTTTAGGGTTATGGCTCAAAGTATTATGCTAACTTATTCACTAGAGAGAATGGTGGGAGAAATAGTTTTTCTAGGTGGATATTGCGTGTTTTATTATAATTTTGATAGTGATAGTCATTGTGAAAATGAATGCTTTTACAAGCCAGCACAATATTATCTATGTAGTGCCAATCATGTGCTTAGGAACTTGTGTATCATTAATCTGCTAATAGAATATAAGAAAGCTATTATAATCTCATAAACAGCAACATTTAATGATACCAAGTGTGCTAGACAATTTTTTTCAACTTTTTGCAAGCTATAGTCATCTGAAAGAAGGGAACCTTAATTAAGAAAATGGTTCCATAATATCTGGCTATAGGCAAGCCTGCCGAGCATTTTCTTAATTAGTCATTGATGAAGGAGGGCCCAACTCATTGTGGGTGGTGTCATCCCTGGGCTGGTGGTCCTAGGCTGTATAGGAAAGCAGGCTGAGCAAGTAGTGAGAAAGGCAGTAAGCAGCACTCCTCTGTGACCACTGTGTCAGCTCCTGCCTCCAGGTTCCTGCCCTGTTTGAGTTCTTGCCCTGACTTCCTTCCATAATGACCAGTGCTGTGGAAGTATAAGCCAAATGAGCACTCCCTGCTCACCTATCCAAGTTGATTTGATCATGGTGCTTCATTGCAGCAATAGAGACTCTAAGATATCAAGTATTGTGGCAAGTGCTTCATAAACATTTTCTCACTGACTTCTCATCATAACTTTAGGAGTTTAATATTTCCAGTCTATTTAGTTTAATCATAAGTAAAGTGAGATTCAAAACGTTTAAACATAGTATTTACTGTCTACTGTTATTTAGCTGGTAAAAAAAATTGGCTAGAAGAAATGAGAAAACTAATAAGCAAACATATAATAGAGTTAAAGTGTGGTAGGTAGAAGAATATTCAAGTTGATAGGATTTATCATTGGTAAGAAAATAGATCAAAATATAAATTAGTATATCTGCAAGTTTTAAACTTCATGAACAGGAATGATTTCTAAATGGAGAGAACTGTAATTTCACTACTGTGTAATTTTGTTATGAATTGTAAATATCTGATATGCAGGATATCTGATGTGCAACCCCTGTGTAAGGGTCATTTGACTCCAAAGAGATCACAACCCACAGGTTGAGAACCACTACCTTAAAGGAATAAAAGTCAGGCTGGCTTCAAATTTAGCTTTCATGTCTTCAGTTTCTAAAAGACAATACAAAAAGTAACATTCCCTAGTGTTTTTCACATACTAGGAATTGAGTCCATTGCATCATTCATATTGCCTGTCGCTATCAGTCTTCACTGTAGTGTTATACATTTAGTAGCATTTAAAAATATAGCACTCCTTTCATTGCAGTATGTACATTTACAATGTATTTTAATATACATATTTATGGAAAAATGATTATCATTGTTAAATCAATTAACATCTACTATTTCATATAGCTACATTTTTCTCTAATTTTGTTTTAAAATTAGCACACATTATTAAGTCATTTTTACAGCTTCCCTTTCCCCATAACTTACTGTCTCCTTGAGTTTTAACTCTTCACTTGAAACTGAACAGCAAAGGTAAAAATTGACGTGACTTCTCAAGTTTATGTGGCCAGGTACGTTGCAGGATCAAACCTCAGCCAGTCTACTAGAGTCTATCCCCATCCTCTTGCTGTGCCAGTGTTCTGTCAGATGTGCTTTGGTATCCCTGTTCTCAGTTGCTTAGAGTCTGTTTTATACCCCAGTCCCTTACACTGTGGCTTGTCATCGCCTATAGGCTCAGATATCTGAATGTGGGAGCTGTACAAAAAAATTGGCAACAATTAAAGGACTCTGAATGCAGCAGGATCAAAATTCAATTCCAAGTCAAACATGTAATGAAAATAGCTCTTGGGGGCAGTGCTTGCCCTTTAGCTTGCTGCTGGCTATACAACATGCTCACATAGTTTGCACATGACACTTTGTCAGGCAATGCCAACAAATGCTTCCCAAATCACCTTGCCTCTGATTTGAGACTACTGCTTGCTATGAATTGCAGTATTCTACCGTATATACAAAGAATTTTATCCTCATAAACAGACATAATGGATTAAATACAGAAATCACAGAATTTAATATTTCCTTACCAAAATTCCAGAATGTTTGATTTTGAAATTCACTGAGTTACTCACTTGAGTTTTGTAAGTATTTATTAAATGATTCTTGGTTGGGATTAGACAGAGAATTTGCATCTACTTCTGAACAGGCCTTGAACATACTTCTCTCATTTAATATTGTGTGTCTATGGTAAGTGGCATCCTCATCAGTGATGACTGTACCATATTGACCATATATTCAGCCAAGATTTGATTATTCACCTCAAAATAATAAATTATATGTATATACATATATATATATATCACTTATGTGCAAATTTGCTTTTATTTTTAATATATGGTAAATTGTATATATATATATATGTCTCAAAGAAATTTCAAAACAAATTTTTTGATTTATTATGACTAAATGTTTGATTTGTGTACCTACTTTATATATCTATACACCAAGAATTATTTAAAAGTTTCTGGGGTGAAAAGGGTTGCAACTGAGAAAAATGTGAGATTCTATAATTTACATGTTTTTTTTTTTAATTTGGCTTAACCCAACACATACATTATGTCCTCATATCAAGATATGGATGCCTTCTCTAACACCTATTTACAATCACCTTCCACATTCTATGTCTGGAATGATATTAGCTTTAGAACTTAAAGTTGTTTTTGGCTATTTCATAAGTAAAATATTACTTCTGAGATCCAATCCTGACAGCAACCAAAAAGTGTTTGTTCTGGTTCATTGTTCTGTATTCTGTTTTTTGTCAAGTTTACTTTCATTCCTCCATCTTCTGTCTTGTCTTAAGCTTGATATACAATTTATAATGACCTTGTTATGCATAGATACATGTGGTGACCAAAGAGAGTTTCATGTTCAGTTTGGATAGATACTGCTGGAAGCATTGCTTGATTAAAGGGATGGGTGACTTTCTCACCAATATTTGTCATATGAACATTCTCCCTCTTTGACATAAAATGATATCAAGAATCAAGACTTTGAGGCCGGGCGGTGGTGGCGCACGCCTTTAATCCCAGCACTCGGGAGGCAGAGCCAGGCGGATCTCTGTGAGTTCGAGGCCAGCCTGGATTACCAAGTGAGTTCCAGGAAAGGCGCAAAGCTACACAGAGAAACCCTGTCTCAAAAAAACCGGGGGGGGGGGGGGGGAAAGAATCAAGACTTTGAAAATGGAAATTGTTTTCTTCTAACACATTGCTCCTTAGACTTTCAGAAACAGCATGGGTTTACAAACAAAACACAACCATGAATGGAATATTTATGATAATATTTGCATACATGAAAATTTACAAAGTAAACACTTCTTTATTTATATGAAATTTGATATCAGACAATGGAATATCTGGGGTCTTTGAAATTAGCCAAGGAGTTTATCTCTAGAGACCTTAGTTTCCCTCATAAAGTGGCATATCTTTGGAAGATTAAATATGCATGGAATGAACAAAGATTCAGTTCAAATTTTGAGTTTTAGCATCAGTGTGACTTTGGAGAAAATGCATCAAATTCTATGAGTCTCAACTTCCAGATAAAATGAAACTTGGAGATTTTTATTACTCAATTCAAAGTGGGATTGGACAAATTAAACCAGATGGTGCACACTGTAACACCTGAGATTGTTCCTGGTAAGCATGCAAATAATGGTACTTACTCATCTGCCTTCTCACTTGGTTATTTTGAACATGTCAAACAATCACAGCAGAAACATACTGGGTACTCCAGAAGGTAGCTGATTCAATCTGTTAAGCAGTGTCAATAATGTACACAGGTGTATAATAGGATTTATCATACTCATCATGATTTCATACATTTCAAAGTGCCTTCTGTCAGATCTGTATTTTTGACACTTTCTGAGGTAAATGAATACATTAAAGAAGGATGCAAATCCTGGAATGGCTAAAATTGGATCTTTATAGTCCAAAGGGAGAACCATGAAATTTCCAAAATTAACTAAAGATTTTAAACTTGAGCAGTACAAGATTTCTTACTCCTAGTTGTCTCCCAGACATGCATTATAGAGATAAACCTCAACTCTTTCCTATTTAGACAAGTCCTGATAAAATGCAATCTGAATGTAGACATTATGGGATTATAGTTGAACATTTGAAGTACAGCCTACAGATAGCTATGAGATTTCAACATAAAATACCTAATATATCTTTGTTTCTTATGCCAAAATGGTTTGGGTGGGGAAAACCATCATTTTATAATAATTTGCTAAAAATCATTTTTTTCTGGTTTTCATGATACATTTTCCTGTTTCTGATATCTCATCATATTTAGGTAACATGTTACCATTTGAAATAACTTGGTACACAAGGCAACTTCTAAATTTGTTCCTTTCTTCTTCAACATCTTCTATTGCATATTGATCCTTAAAATTAGACATTCTTCTATGAGCTGAAAACCAAGCCTCTCTGACAAAGATTAGAACAGCCTACATATATGGGTACACACACACACACACACACACACACACACACACACACATACATACGACAATTTGTAATAATTACAAGTTAGCAAAATATCTATAGCAAGATCTTTCCTGGAACTATGACCTCCCTAGTGGTGTATGGGCCTTTGACCAAGATTACATCACTAGACATGCAATTCTTTCCTGTGGAACAAGCCTCAAATTCAGTCAGAAAGTGGTTAATTACTCCATAACAGTCACACCACTATTGTGCAAGTGTGTACATCTTACCTGACAAGTCGCTGTTACAAGAACAGCCTGCATAGTCTCTCATGAAAGACAGCCAACAGGGACAAACTTTACAGGTTGGTTTGAGATTGCTTTTCCTATGTCCTACAGTCAGGAACAGGATCTTACCATGTACTTATGGTGGGTAACCAAGAGTGATGTCAACAGTATGTATTGTTTGGGAGACTTCTTGGGTCTTTCTGACCAATAACTCATAGGGAGTCATTCCATGCCTTGTACTGTTATTTTCATTTGGCTTAGCATGTCCCTTTGGAGTCTACCCATTCAGGGAGACTCAATTTGAATTATTTTCATAAAAAAGTTGTATTTTGAAATTGAGGTACAGGGTTTCCATAAAGTTCTACTGTACAGTCCATTGGAGAGAGTAGGGGCTTGAAGTTACTCACTATCACTGAGTTGGACTAGTCTGTGTCTTGAAGTCAAGTAGCATGATTTAATGAAATAAATTATGTTGGTGTTTGGTGTGCATATATTTAAGCTTGGGTAATTGTTCCATTGATCAAAATTGGAATCAACCTAGATGTCCATCAACTGATGAATAGATAATTAAATGTACTACATATGCATGATGGAATTCTATTCAGCTATGAAGAAACATAAAATTGTAAAGTGTGCAGGTAAATGTATGGAACTGGAAAATATTATACTGAATGAGGTAATGCCATCCTAGAAAGACAAACAATGTATATTTCCTCTCATATGTGGATTCTACTTTCAAATTTCTTATTTTATGTATTTATTTTCATTATTTATTTATTTATGTTGCTTTTCCACATCCATGCCACTATTTGATAGTTGTGTTCTTTTTTCTTTTTTTCTATTAGTATTTTTTATTAAGAAAAATTTTATTCATTTTACATACCAATCACAGATCGCCCTCTTCCCTCCTCCTGCCCTTCCAGCCTACCCCCTCAACCCACCCACCCCCATTCCTTCCTACAAGAATGTAAGGCTTCCCATGGGGAGCCAGCAGAGCCAGGTACATTCAGTTGAGGCAAGTCCAAGCCCCTTCCCCTGTATCAAGGGTGTTCAAGGTGTCCCACCATAGGTAGTGGGTTCAAAAAAGTTCGCTCATTCACCAGGCATGGATCCTGATCCTACTGCCTGGGGGCCCCTTAAGAAGATCAAGCTACACAACTGTCTCACTTATGCAGAGGGCCAGCCCAGTCCCGTGGAGGCTCCACAGCTGTTGGTCTAAATTTCATGAGTTCCTACTAGTTTTGTTTAGTTGTCTCCATAGGTTTCCCCTTCACGATCTTAATGCCCCTTGCTCACAGAATCCCTCTTCTGTCTCTTCAACTGGACTCCTGGAGCTCGGCCTGTTGTTTAGCTGTGGATCTCTGCATCTGCTTCCATCAGTTACTGAAAAAGGATCTATGATGACAGGGTATTTACCAATCTAATTCTGAGGAAGCCACAGCTCCCTGAGACACCATGAGCACTACCGCTTGCCCCGCTGTAGAATTCAAAAAGAGTTCTACATAGCTATGATCATAAGCTCCTCCACCTGTCCCTGCAGTAGAATTCAGGAAGAACTCCACATACCTGTGCTGCATATTAGCTTTATCCTTTGCCATAGCTGCCACAGCATCTTCATGAATAGCAAACTCAACATCTGCCTCACCTGTAACTCTGCCACCCGGTCCTATTTCAATATGTACTCTCATGGGACTAAGAGGTGAGAAGAAATTGTAAATATCATTCTCAGTGGCTCTGTATGGCATCCCCCTCATGAGTACACAGTGCCCAGTGGTGCTCTGGAAACTGGACCCGCCATCTCCATATCTATGATCAGACATTCCTGAGAAACAGTAATTTAGGTCTCTTCCAAATCTATCAGAACCAAAACCATACACGTCATTGTAACCTCCATAGTAATCATAGCCTCCACACCCTCTACCATAGGCACCTCTTCTCATTCTTTCTAACCGGGCTCCTCTGCCAATGCTATTATTATACCCTCTTCCAGCCCCTGGCCTATCATAAGGACCCGGGCGCTGCATAGTCATGAGATTTTGAGGGGGATCATAGTGGGTTCGGTCTTCAGCTCTGCTACTCTTGAAGATTTCTTGCCTTGTGTTTCTTTAAGGCCTTTTCAGCTATGGTGAAGCAAACTGCACAGACGCCTCCTCTGTGCTCCGCCCCTGAAAGGTCACCAGCAGTGTGAAAAGAACTGATCAATTTCTTCCTTGCTACAGTCAAATGAGAGTCCTCCAAGCTGTACGAAGCCATCATTGGCAGTATTAGGACTATTTGGACCTGTACGCTTTAACACCCAATCCATTTCAACACTGTAGGACTTGAATACTTCAATATATCTGTGTCCCATGATTTCTCTGTCTTTCTTTAAAGCCAATTTCACTTCATCTTCAGATTTAAGTTCGACGAACGCTTCGCCACTTGGTCTGCCTTCTCTGGGGTAGATAAAACAAGCACCTGATGTGCCATTTTGGATTTTGCAGTCAGAGAAGAAGCGCATCACTTCTTCGGCTGAGCAGGACCAGGGTAGGCCCCTGACCTTCACCACCAACCCCTCCCTACCCTCTGTGCTCAGCATAATGGTGACTGTTGGGCTCTTGGTGGCAGGCTTGACTCAACACAATTTCAACGTGGCCTTTGACCCTGCTAAAGTTTCTTCCAGGAATCTGGTCGACAGAAATACTTAAAAATGTTTGCTGCAGCACTCCAAGGAGACCGGGGGATTATCATCCTTCTTCCCTCAAACGGCTATAGTGAGACAATAGACGACCAGAACTACTTCTGCTCACGTAAGCAATTGATCACGTGAGTGCCTACGTCATGTGAGATCTCGGTTACTTGAGCAACTCTCACAGCTGTATTCTTAATGATGACCATTCTGACTGGGATGAGGTAGAATATTTGAAGAAGTCTTAGTGTGCCATTTATGATTGCTAAGAAAGTTGAACACATTTTAAAAGACTTATTTATTTAGGGGTGAAATATTCTGTAGATATATGTTAGGTCCATTTGAGTCATAATGTCTGTTATCTCCATTATTTGTTTAGTTTCTCGAAGGATGACCAACTCACTTATTTTTATTTAACATGTATAAATGTTTTGCCTGCATGTAAATGTGTGTACAGTGTATACCACATGTATGCCTGGTGTCCATGGAGGGCAAGATAGGGCATTGGATTCCCTGGAACAGGAGTTACAGATGATTTGTAAGTGCTATGTGGGATCTAGGAACCAAATTGGGACTTCCACAATAGTAACATGTTCTCTTAACAGCTGAGCCATGTTTCTAGCATGTTTCTAGTGGTTGAACATTTCTTACAGAGATTCCTAGCCATTTGACTTTCTTCTCTTGAGAATTTTCTGTCCATTTTCACAGTAAATTTTTAAACTGGGGTTGCTTATTTGCTTAATATTTAGTTTTTTGAGTTATTTATTTTAGACAATAATCCTCTGTCAGATGAATGCCTGGAGAAGATTTCTCATACTATGAGCTGCCTATTCATTTGCTTCCCATTTTCCTCTGCTGTACTACACTTTTTAGTTTTGTGAGATTCCCACATTTTGATAGTTGGTCTTACCTTATGTGATATTAGATTCTTATTTAGAAAATCATTACATGCATCTACAAGTTTAGACACGTTGTCTAATTTTTTTCTGCTAGCAATTTCAGGATACAGGTATTAGGTTGATTTCCTTGATCTATTTGGAGCAGAGTTTTGGTCATGGGGTGAGATAAAAGATCTGGTTTCATTTTTCTGCATATTGAAATGCAGTTTTTCATAACTTTTGACAAAGTCGCCGGCCTTTTTTCTAATACATACTTTTGGAATCTCTGTCAAAAATCAGGTAACTGTTGTTGAATATACCTTTACTCAGGTCCTCAATTGTAGTCCACTAATCTATGTGTTTGTTTTTGTGCCAGTATTGTGCTGTTTTAATTAATGTGACTCTGTAGTATTGTTTGAAATCAGGTCTGCGTTTATTCAGGATCATTTTAGTTATCCTTGAGTTTTTGTGTCATAAATTTCTTTGTGTTTTATTTTTCTATGCCTGTGAAAAATTCTGTTGGGATTTTTATTAGGATTTTGTTGAATCTGTAGATACCTTTTAGTAAAGTGGTCATTTTCATATTATTAATTCTCAGTCCATACCCACAGACTTGGACCATTCTCAACCTTGGTCAGAGAAGCTTCTTTAAGCAGTGGACTATAGTGGATAGCTGTTCCAGCTTGGACCTGGAAGTACTACCCCTGTTGAGGCTTCCAGTAACTGTAATGCCTATGAGGTGGGGCCTAGACAGGAGCCCTTAAGACTCGAGATCTGGATGTGCTGGCTCCCTTGGTTCCTGGTAATCCTGGATGTTGGAGGGTAGACTGAGCAGAGTTCTCTGGAGAACACCACTGAACTGCACTCTACCTCTCCTGGACCCTGTAACCTATCCCTTTACTTGTTGTAAGTAAAGCCCCAAAATAAATCTCCCTTTTAACTACGTGGAGTTTCCTTAATTCTTCCACCCATAGTGGAGAGCAAAAACCAGAGAGATGCATAACTGGTCAAAATGCTAGAATAAAGGATTAAGTGCTCATCGCTAAACAACACATCTACATTAGCTGTTCCCTACTCTTCAGTCTCTGAACATTTTGGAAGAGGAGGCAGAAAGAATTTAAGAGATAATTGATGAGGGAGGGTGACATGAAATCTTCTCTTCTGCACATGATGTAATATCACATTTATGAACTCAATAACTGTGATTACCTGTACACAGATTAAGTCAGTCAAAATCCTGGCAGAGATGGGGCAGATGATCTCAAGGCACCATCCCATGTGGATAACTATTATCAATGCATAGTTTCTGAGGTAGAGAGAATCAGTCTTTAATGAGGATGTGACTTTGATAGATTTCTTATGTTCCAGTGGATGGCTCCACATTCACCCACATATGGGTATCACTCACTGACTTTAGGGGCTATCAAAAAACAAAACAAAACAAAAAACGGAGGATAGGAAGTTGAGAGCTATGTGGTATGGTACATACTATTGGGAAATATGTCATAGATGTGATCATATTTCACTGTACACACATAGAAGTTCTTAAAGCAAAAAAGAAAAGATTTTCAGAGCAAATAAATCATAAAACCAATGGTACAAAAATGCTAAAATGGTAGCAACACACAGTCAATCCTGTGCTATTTGTCGATTCGTTTATCTTTTAAAACAACAATTTTATTAGTTTTGATTGAACTGAGATTGGAATTTAATATCTAAAGAGCTTTGACAGAAAACAAGGAGTCATTTCCTGTGGTGAAATGTAAAATACAAAACTTAGTAATATCAAATATAACACTAGAGCAAGGAGGTGCCTACACACCAGCATGCACAAATCTGAGTCTCTGCATACAGATCACAATCTCAGCAGAAGAATGATAGGTTGCATAGCATGCTATTTCAATGAGTTGTTGGAGCTCATCAAACAAATTTTCACTTACAAGTAAGTATTCAGTCAATATCTTTTGCCTCCAAACTTTTTTCTTCAAAAATATTCTTAACATTGTCTCTGCTATGATTTCCCTTCTGATTGTCATCCTAATTTTAACAGAAATAGTCCTAAATGCATAACAGTATCAATGTGGAATCCAACAGTGATATCTTGATCTGGACATGAAGTCCATAGTAAGGTTGTTTCTCTAGTTTTTCCAATTATTGAATTGTACTTGTTCTCTTTAGTGGCGGCATTTCTTTTTTCTTTGAACTTGATGGATATTGGTAAATTCTGCATCTAATCCACATTATTCTCCTTGTTTCTGAATCTTAAATGAAACACACTATTATCTTTTATCCAAAGGGCCTGAGGAATCTTCAACTGGCTGAGCAAAGCTATTTTGTTTTGCTCTGTTTTGCAAAGGTATTCATTCATTTTGAATGTCAGTGTCAGTCATTTTTAATCAAGAAATACTATAAAGACTGACAAAATGACAATCTTACTACTTATGATAGCCTTTTATACTAATTAGCTTAGCTCCAAAAGCTCACAGTCTATTCCTTACCATCTCCCAAAGAAAAACCTACTTGAAGGACCTCACCTTTCTTTCCCAAATTTTCTTCTTTTCCAACATTCTTTATGGTTTCTTTTCTTTTCATTGTTGAACCTGAAACCTGGACTATTATCTATAATCTGTGAGGGATATACTTATTCTTTTCTGTTGCTAAAATATCTAATTTGATAATATTGAATAAAAATATCTCCCGCTAACTACGTATTCTACAGGGCTCTGCCCTTAGTAGCTTGTAATTATAACTGAACCAATCCTGGGCAATGAGTCCAGAATTCAATTATCATACATACACACACACACAGCACATTTAGTTCAGGCAGTTATAATAGCTAAAGCATTTGTATCCGTGATTTAGAGTTCCATATAGGAAAATTGACTGGAGTAATCTAGATGATCTTGTTAAGCTTATGTAGTATTTTATTTTTAATAAGGTGGCAACTAGAAAAGTGCATATACATTTTTAATTGTGGTATCTTTCTTACCTGAAGGATGAGAAATGTGTGATGCTTTGATTATACATCACCATCAACATTTATACACTCAACTATCTTCCTAAATGAGTTAAAAACATGTTTGGGGGATGTGTAAATGAGCTTCTCCATTGGAATGTAATTGTGTGAATGGATGGAAAATAAAAAGTTAAGTCAGCTGTTATACTAGTTAATCCCCTCATTGCTGTGACAACATGCCAAGCAGAAGAAACTTAACAGAGGAGAAGTATCATTTGGCCCACAGTTTCAGAGGATACAGTCTGTTGTGGTAGGAAATGCATAGTTGTAGATTGTTCCACATCAAAAAATCAAATGGCTGAGGCTCCTCACATCCTTACATCTCAGCAGAATAAGAAACTAGAAAGGGAAATAGCAGTGTTTACATGTCTTTTTCATTCAGTCCAGATCCTCACCCATTGGTGTTGCCTACATTTAGCAAGATGTTCTTCCTTAATCATTATTGGAAATCTCTTCATAGATAATGCCAAAGATATGTGTCATTAATGTTATAGTAATTTCTTAATCCAATTTCAATTTAGACAATCCAAATTGGTTGTCAGAGCTGTGTTTGTTCTGAACTTACTTTAAATTAATATATGCACTTTGTTGTATATAGTATCAATTTTCATTCTTTCCAATTGTGAAATCTGCATACATCTGAGATATTAAGAATGGTATTATTCTGCACCATTCCTCATGTTGATAGGACATAATTTTATTTTGTTAGCGTGTACTCACTAAATGCTTCAAGATATTTATGAAACTAAGTCATTCATTTTACTTAACATTTCAGTATTTAGAACATAGCATTAACATATTTGATTGATAAGACTTCCATAAAATTGGGAGATTAATTGTGCTGATTAATATCTGTCAACTTGACATAAACCCAAAGTCACCTGGGAAGAGAGAAATCTATCAGATTGATCTATATGCATACATGTGTATCATCTTCTTGACTATTGGTTGATATGGGAGAAACTAGTCCAGTGTATGAGGTGCCCCTCTGGGGGAGGTAGTCTTGGGCTGTAAAAGAAAGCAAACTGAGTAAGCCAGTAGGCAGCTTTCTAACATAATTCCTGCCTCTTCTTTGGCTTGAGGTTTTGTCCTGACTTCCCTTAATGGTAGTACATGATTAGAATTTATAAGCTAAATAAACCCTTTCTTCTTCAACTTGTTTTTAATTTTAATTTTATTTTATTTTATGTGTGTGGGTGCTTTGTGTGTGTGTGTGTGTGTGTGTGTGTGTGTGTGTGTGTGTGTGTGTGTTGATGTGCATCACATGTGTGCTGTTCCTGTGGAGGCCAGCATATGGCATCATATCCTCTCCAACTAGAGTTAGAGATGGTTGTGAGCTACCATATGGGCATATGGGTGCTGGGAATCGAACCTGGGACCTTTGTTAGAGCAGCCAATGTTTTTAACTCTTGAGCCAGCTCTCCAAACTTCCTCTCCAAGTTAGTTTTGGTCAATGTTTTATCACAACAATAGATAGCAAAATAAGACAGTATGATAAAGAATGTCTCTATTCTATGTAGCTCCAAAAGTGTACTCTTATCCTACCCACTTTGTTGATGCTTGGTTGTTGGATTGATCTTTAGTATGAAGAAATTCTTTGTTGTTTTTGCCTCTGTGTTTTATGGTACCTCTCCTCTTTCTTATAGTGCCTAAGATGTTTCAATTTTTTTATAATAGGTTCTTCTTTTTATTCACTAGTTTCTTAGTTAGGGTTCTGTGTTCTGTTCAGATTTCTGCATAGGCCTTTACCAAGTGTAGTGCTCAGTACTAAGTAGAAACTTAACGTATGTTGAAGAAATGAATGATCAAAGAAATGACTATTAAAAGATAAAAGATTTATCACTGCAATTTTTGCTTTCACTGTAGAGTACTTTTATGGTATAATATTTCTGGTAAGGAAAAATACTGAATACTCTGAAACACCTGAGGAATTCTTAGCCTCTGTATACAAAAGTCACCTAAACAAATCATAAAATCTATATTAGTTTTCTCAGTCATAAATCATTTAAAGTGACCTTGAGGACATGCCTGCTGATATGATAGAATTGCTATTTCATGCTAATTTATTATTGATTCATACAATTATGAGCAACTCTAACACAAAAAGCCGACTATTATATCAAGTTCTAATGTGATAACTTAGAAAATGTAAATTATGGTACCACTTTACTTCCAAAGATTTGAAAATATAAGTTATGTTCCTCTGAGAAGAGCTGGTTTATACAAAACACTCTATTCATGTCAATGGCTTGGCTGGATGAAAACAAAATTGAAAAACAAAAAAACATTGATACCGTCTGTTTAGAGAATTTCATCTGAACTTTTAAACTATTGATGAGAAAAGTCTTGGTTTAAATTAGTGTAAATACCCTGGTTCTTGAGGTGGCAGGGCAGGAGTGACAGCATCTTTTAGAGTGGGCCACCTCTAGGGCATCTAGGGGGGACTAGTTGGTAGCTGTCCAGGACTGGTGTTGGAAGATAGCACTCAGATCCCTTACTCTTCTTTTACGTTGCCGATGTCATCTATCTATTGTCGCTAAAAACTATAAAACCTCATCTTGGAAACTACCACAGTTCCTTTTATATGAAAGAACAGTATTACAGAAATAAAATTCATCAAAAAATTGGTCTGAGAGTTATGGATTAGCACAAATATGATTCACAAGAATTGAAACAGAGCATTTAAATTACCACTTGTCCTGTTAATATGAACAATAAGCAGGAGATACATAAAAGGTTTCTGGACTGTATTAACATTTTCACAAGAGAATGGTTCACTTTAAATGTGATCATCCTTTTAAAAAGTTGAAAAAACAGAATTACTCCATAACAACATTTTATAACCAATAGATATTGTCTACCCTTTCCCAGTAATTCTCCAAGACCTATACAGGTGTTGACTAAATATTTCTTTTTACAAATCTGTTGCTGAGGAAAGAAATAGTTCTATGTTTAAATTTTTTAAATTTCTTTGCCATAGACTATACCAGAATTCCCAATATTTTTTTTCATGAAAATATATATCGTTAAAATCTTAAAATTATGTTAAGGGAAAATTAGCCAAATTTAGAAAGACAAACATTACATATTGTAGTGCTCATCTTAATTGATCTTAAGTATAAAAACCTGGAGCCAGATGTTGGGGTAAATGCTGAAAGTTCAGAAAAGGAAAGAAATTAGCTACTGCCACCTCTTACCTCTCCAATTCCTCAGTTGGCCAAGCCCCTATCTCCACCCCAATTTATCACTTCCTTTCTCCACCCAGCCATATCACTACCTGTTTTTCTCATCCCAAGTGCTGGGATTAATGGTGTGCGCCACCACTGGCTGGCCTCTAGTGGCTAGCTCCACACTCTGATCTTCAGGCAAGCTTTATTTGTTAGAGCTCAAACAAAATATCACAACAACGTATTCTTTCTTATATAGAGAACTTAAGTTTAAAGTTGAATTTGAGTGTGTGTGTATATTCATGTACCATAAAACCAAAGAGGAGCCCATGGGAAAGAAGAAGTGATTGTAATAGGGGAGAAGGCAAATGTAGCAATGGGATACTCGTGACATGAAAACAGAAGGGGACAATGGAGAAGACAAAGGAAGGATGTCAGCAAGGCAATGGAAGGGGTTAATGAATAAGAACAAATTGTGCATGATAGTGCCATAATTATGCTAGCTTCAACTGACTTTAAGTCATGGGGAAAGGAAAAGGGAATGAATAAGATAAAACAAGAGAGACAGTGCAAGAGAACTGTAATCAAGCAAATTTGGGATTTATTTGCTTAAAAATGTAGGAGTTGTTTCATCTACTGATTTTAAACCTTTCAGTACTTTAATTATACTAGTTATTATTGGGACAATCAATAAATTTAAGATCCAGTGTCTCAAGTAATATTAAAATTTTAAGAAATAGGCAGGTAGTGGTGGTGTATGCCTTTAATTCCAGCACTCTAGAGGCAGAGGAAGGTGGATCTCTGTGAGTTTGAGGCCAGCCTGGTCTACAGAGTGAATTCTAGGATAGCCAGGGCTACATAGAGGAACCCTGTCTTGAACCTCGTAAAAAAGGAAATAGATTTCAGGTAGTGTTAGATTAAATGATAAGCCCTGTTGGTAACAATTTCTAATTATTTCTGCATTCCCATTGTCAGCAGTAAGAATTTTGGGTTAAATTTTCTCCAGTGCATATCATAAATAAACAGTTTAGAAAGATACATTTGTACCTTCACATATCCAATGATGACAGACCAAGTTGAAAGTGTAGACAGTAGCTACTATACAAAAGTATTCCCCAAAGAAGGAATTAAACTTTGAAATGTTAGTTATAAGTTTGTTACAAAACCCTGGAGACATTCAAACAAAATGGCAGGAAATGTGCAATCATTTTCTTCAATAACACTTAACACCGTTACTATTTTGCACCCAAGTTATACATTGTCCGTAAGTGGCTAAAGTTCATTTTTGGATCACAGGTGCACATGTTTCAGTAAAATTGGAGCTTTGTTATTTTGAGAAATGGACACTGATAAGATTTAAAACCATGAATGCAAGCAAGTGTTGCTATCAATGTAGGCAGCCTTCTAAGCTTAATCTTATCAAGGGAACAGATATGTCATTCAAGATTCAAGAAGATGAAAATGGAGCAACTATTAAAATGAGCTGTAGTTAATTAAATGTAGCATATCACAAGCCGTGTTGGAAACATCAAAGAAGCTATGAACACAGTTCAAGTAAAGAAGTGCCAAAGGGAAATATTTATTCATATGGCAGAAAGAGTTCTTAAGTATGCAAAGCTAGAGTGAAAATCCCTGGAACCATCATAGTTATGTTTGTGTACACTCTGTGATGGATTTCAGAACATAAGCTGTGGAGTTACACAAATCTTTTAGCCAGACTCAATCATGTAAAGGCTGTTTTTAGTTTCTAAAAAGAGAATAAACATACTAATTACATAAGTTATATGAGAAATGAACAGGCAAACTGAGTGCAAAATGGTCTATGAGATGGTGCATGCTGACATGGCTCCTTTAAAAATAGTGGTGCTACTAGTACTTCTACCATTAATATTAGAACCATGCTGTGCATGTAACTGTCTCCATATTTTTAACTAAACCCAATGTCAACAATCTTGTATTCCTTTCACTGGGGCCTGTATTGAATAATTTCTTGATTTGCCTCTTTGATTCTTATCATCCTGGCCTTTTGAGACAAGCTGAGTATATTTCTGGGTGTAAATCTCCTCTTCAATGTTTTTATTGCAATATTTTATTCCTGGAATAACATTGACCACAGCTCATTAAATGTACTCTTTGGTGTAAATAAAAGTGCTGTTTTTGTTTTCTGTGCTTAAATTCTGCTTAGTTTTACATAAATGGACTTTTAACTGTACCAATTAATTTTCATATAATTTATTATTTACATACCTGTCTCTTCTAGAAAATATTAGAAGTGCTCAAGTGACATTCCAGTAAGTTTAGTTCTAGAGATCCAGTTTCTATCTTAATAGTAATTCATCATCTCAGCAATAAATGCAGATCTTTGGATTGTGATGAGAACAGACGTTTACATAGGTATCAGCTCAAAATAAATGAGGAGCTACACCATTGCAAACCAGGGAAGGCCTTTCGGAATCACCCTGCAAGAAAGCCTCACTTGAGAAAATGAAATCTCAAAATGAAAATGAGCTTAGTACCACAGATAGTTTGTGACATCTCCATGCTATTTTAAATAGTTATCATTAAGGGAAGAATTGATTGTATTCCCCTCATTGCTTATAAATCTAGGAAGATGGGCTGCCTTCCTGTAACATTATCTGCCATAGATTGACCATATAAACCACCTAGAAAGAAAATATTTTTGAATGTTAGTTTGCATACATAAACCAAATAATTCTTAGTCCCAAATACCACTACTACAGAGGAGAAGAGAAAAGTACAAACAAATAATTTCACATTCTTATGTTTTCAGCAGCTCTGAGGACTCCAGTTGCCTCAGACAGCACTTATATATTAATGAAATTACCAGAAATGAGTTTGAGCCTCCTTTTTATTTTTTGACTCATCCTAGAATAGTCTAGTCTCATTCTTATAATTTGTATATGCCTTAGCATCACACAGAATGATGGCTATTAATACTCTGATTCAAATTATACAATTTTAGAGATAGACATATGGGCATCTTTTCTTTTCATTTAATGAGGAGAGATGTCAGTTTTAGAGTGTAACCTGGATGAGAGGGCATTTTTCTTTCATTAAGCAGCTATTTATTTATTAACTACTACATTCTAGGTCTTGAGCATCTTGAACTAGAGCAAAATGATATTCCTGTATATGCTTTGTGCATAATAGAGCCTTATGTTTGATGGATGAGTGAACTGCATGATGGATGTGACCTAAAAACTGCCTGGGAAAGAGAATTTGTATTCTCAAACTGTGCTTCTCAATTAGACTTATGGATAACTCATTACTGTCATGCAATTTGATGAGCCATGTAATTGGTTAACTTGAAATTGGTGATGGTAAATTTTGTTGTTTGTGATCTAAAGATCAAAGGACTGTTTTTCTCTATTTGATTGAATCATTCCATCAAAAGAATTCAGAAGTGCCCCCTTTGCATTTAAAATAGCATAAAACTAACTTAAGAATTTGCTTCAAAGCAAATTTATGATGTCAGGTTTGATCAGTTGACTGAAGCTTATAGCATTGACAAGACCAGCATTATCTCAACATGCAATTTCTGAATTTACTAATGCTTTCTCAACTATTGGATTGGGGTAGTAGGTGAGAGAAGCTTTCAAACTTAAGTACCTCATTATTTTTATTAAGTAAATTCTAAAACAGGAAGCGAAGTATAATATTGTTTTATTATGTATTGAGTCTGACTCTACAGTGTAATACCACTTTGTTCCATCAAATAAGTATATGCTTAATTTTCTCTGAAAATGCGTGTTTTGCTTGAGTGATTACAGAATGTGCAACCCTGATTGTTTCCTACACAACTATACAGCTCTTATTTTGATCACAAAATTCTAAATATAATCATATATCTTAGGCTTTACTCTTTTTCTGCAAGCTAACCTGTGTTAAGAGACTATTTTAAAAACTCTTGCTCATTTATAGTATCTTATTTAACATTCAAGGCTCATGAAGTTTACTATTTACCATGTTGTGGGATTCAATATTGGTCCACAGGAGAAACAAAGTTCTCTGACTCCCAGTATCTCCAAATTGCTGACTCTCTCTGGTGTAACTCACCCAGGAACTTTGATTTTCTGAGGGCATGAGTATGACAAAAAGAATAGCTATTCATGACTATTTCTTAGTCCTAAGAGTTCACTTTTTTCTTAGTGCAAAAGCTCCATGTGCGGTTCTTAGCTGGACTCAGCTGGACATAGCAGGGGAGCAGGAAAGGAGAGAGAGTGAGACCTCATGCTCCAGGCTAATCAGACCTTGATTACTCTTCTTCTTTTCCTTACTTTTCTTTTCTTATATTAACAGAGACATGTTGACAGAGAATGACAAACTTATATTGCATGGCTTTGTTGTAAATTTTCTTTCTTCCTAGTCTGATTAAGTCAGTGCAAAATTCATTTTCCTTTAATGAATCTCAGCTTCTCCATCTGGCAAGTTAGAGGGCTAGCTGAGTTAAATAAGCTCAACAATTTATTCAAGAAACCTGCTGATTACTTATGATTTCAACTCTTTCCTTCCCTTTTATATTTTGCTGGAGGTATCTCTAGTGTGTTTTCCCCACAAGGCATTAGCATTAGTTTTCCATTTCCCTTGAGTGATCATTCTCCAACTTTGCTTTCCTATTTTCTTCAGGTCTCTGCTTTCATACACAACTTCTAAAAAGCCAGTATAATTGTATTGATGCAAATATTCTGGGAAGAGATCATCAGGCTTCCACACTTACGGCATTCTGTTTATATGTTGCTCTTCTTCATGGAACATATCTGCTTCCTGAAAATGTATTACATGATGTCGTCTGTTACTATTTACAACACCATAAGAATGTAATCTCTTTTAAGTGGAGATATTGCTTATTTTGTTTTCACAATCCCTCCAGCTCTTATTTCAGTGCCTGACACATAGGAAATGCTCGAAAGTACTTATTTCATGAATAAATGAAATAGCATTTGGAGGCAGACCTGTTTGGCAGAGTTTGAAGTTCTCCTAATTCTGCAGTGAACAATACTTAGAAATTTCTCATCTGTTGTGGATAATTCCAACTCCCCAAAACAAATGCTATTTATTCTTCCTACTCAAACAGATTGTGTCTCTTTAAAGGCATTCAGAGTCTTATGACTGTAGTTGATTGAAGGAGAAAGTGAGGGATTCTGAGGACAGGTAAAGATGTGAAACTTATGAAAAGCAGTTGATAGGAATTTAGTGTAAGGTATCAAGAAAACTCCAATTGAAAGCAGAACAATAGTATGGACCAGAAATACACTGTCAAGAGCGACAGTATGCTACATGAGTGTGATACTCAAAGACTCAAATTGTTGTTTGGGGCTTCCTTTCATGGGGTTCAAAAGAAGGAGGATTTGGGTTGCTAAGTAGCATAGTGCAGACATTTTTTTGTTTTAATGCACAGTCTTAGATTATGTAAGCGTTTTCTCACATCACATGTTTGTTCCCACAATGCATCTGATTTAAACCATATTGTAGACAAGCATAAGATGATAAACAGAGGATTATTTCTAAAGCTGCCTTTTTATGAAATAGTTCACTTTAGTGTGCATGTACCTAAAACTAGTTCAGTCTATATTAACGTCCTTAACCTCTCACCCAGAATACTGAAGTGTGATTGAGTAGAGTATTTCTAAGCTTGATCATCATTAAGGGGAGAATAAACTGATTCCATTGCTCAAAGCATTAGCAAATAAAGGAGGGGGTGTCGGGCAGCCAAGTGTATTATTAGAAGATGTGTACATACCCCATGTCAAGAAGATTTGGAGTTTGTTATTCTCTATGCTTTGGTTGCCTCAACCATATATTCTCTTGCTCACCCTGTTTAAAATTCCTGGGACTCTCATATTTTCAATTGCTTATATTAACTTCCCTACATTTAAGAAACTTTTATACTTTATGCAGCAAGCAGGTTTTAGAAGAATCATGTGCTAGGTATTTATGGATGTCTATTAAACTAAAGACAGACAGATATGTTCTGGATATATATATATCCTATAGCACCTAATCAAAGTTATCACACAAATTTTGTTTCCTTTAAAAAAACCACACCGTTTGTCCAACTATTTCCTGTGGTTTTCCTTTCTGATGTGAAGAATAACACTATTTCCCAGGTGACTGATGTACCCAGAGCACAGTTATTGTTCAAGGTTTTCCCAACTTCACTTACAAACCAGAAATTTTCACCCAGTGTGTACTTCCATTACCATCTATACCCAGCAAGAGAAACATAATTTGAACACACATTAATAAACCACCTAGCCATCAGAAGTGTCTTTCCAGCATTCCTCCTGTTTATTATTGAAGGATTGCAATGTTAAGCTCAATATTGGTATTCCCAGTGACTTTCTCATTTATTTCTAGGTCAGGCTTCAGTGACTGTCTAGATTGTTTCTTTCCCTACTGTTGAACCATTTGTGCAGTTTTTAAAAGCTTAGGAATCAGTGACTCATTTTCTTTTCTTCTTTCTCAAAAATATTAAATAGTACCCACAAACAATTAATACAACAGTCACATGTGGTTTTACTTCAGGAAAGGCGAAATTATAGTTTATAAACAATACATTGGTTAGTGTTCAAATACTTCATGATTGTATGAGTATAAACATAGGCTACATCTGAATCAATTCATGAAAACCTGAAAGTTTTTAATCAATCTGTAAAACACAGAAAGCTGTACTCTTCAAGTGACAGTGTTATAGGCAGCAATTTGCAATTACATAATTGTGTGAATGCCATGATTATAATTTTAACATAATTTTTGACATTTATTTTGACAATCATTAATAAAGGCTAAAATTAGGTTTCAAAGTCTGAGCTATAAACAATAATTTTCTATTCATTTGTTAAGGTCCTCTAAAAATCTGTATCTTTTACATTTTATTTATTTGTTTAGTGTGTGTGTGTGTGTGTGTGTGTGTGTGTATGTGTGTGTGTGTGTATACACATGTGCACATGCATGCTTAAAGAACTTTAGGATAATACAACAAATTGATTTTTCCCCAAACTGACAACTATGTCAACTTAGCTTGCAAATTATTATATTTAATTGTAAAAGTTTTTTTATAAATAAGAATTTCCATTTTGAAATCCTATAAGAAAATTAAATTATATTGATATCCATTTTTAGTATGTGCTAACACTAAAATATGAAAGCATATGTTCTCGTCCTGGTAGCAGTTAGGAAATTTTACTCATTTATTTCATTTTATGTTTTTGTAGAGTGACCACAAATTTATTAAGGAAAATTGCAAAAGGATTCCTGAGACTAGGAGGGGCTCCAAGAGAGGAGTACCTGATTTTGTTTATTTAAAATGCACAAATTAAAATAGAATACATAATTATATCAAGACAATGGCTGATACATAACCTTGAATATTATATTGCAGAAAATGCTAAGCTTTCTAGCACTTCCATCTCATTTAATGTGGTAACTTAGTGAAGAACATATCATTTATTTATCCATGTTTAAAATTAAGAAACTGAGGTCTCACAAAATTCAAAACCTTGCACAATCACAAATAAATTGAAATAAAAATAATAGAATTTGTGTTTTTATAATCTGACTTTGAAGTCTGGACTTCTCACGGTGTATTGAGTTGTAGAGCTCATATCTTAGTCTCCTGTCTTTCCGTTTAAATATGCTGACCTAAATTCACTTGTGTAATCTTCCGTCAATCTTTAATAATATCTCTGTGTAGAGGCAACTCCAAGCTCTTCCCCCTGCCTCAAGGTGTCTCCTCATAGGTAGTGGCCTCCAAAAAGACCGCTCGTGCACCTGGGATGGATTCTGATCCTACCACCAGGGGGCCTCCCAAGCAGATCAAGCTACACAACTGTCTTTCAGAGGGCCTAGTCCAATCCACAGCCATTGATGCAACTTTCATGAATTCCCACTAGTTTGGTTTGGTTGTCTCTGCAGGTTTCCCCATCATGATCCTGATGCACTTGCTCATAGAATCCCTTTTCTCTCTCTTTGACTGGACTCTTGGAGCTCGACCTGGTGATTGGCTGTGGATCTCTGCATCTGCTTTCCATCAGTCATTGGAGAGAGGCTCTATGATGACAGTTAGGGTATTCACCTGTCTGATCACTGGGGCAAGCCAGTTCAGTTCAGGCACCCTCTCCACTATTTTTGTAGTCCAAGCTAGGGTCATCCTTGCCTTGCCTTTGGGGGAGTGGGCGGTGAGTTGAGAGGGGTAGGCTGGGGGGCGGGAGGAGGGAAGAAGGGGATCTTCGATCGGTGTGTAAAATGAATGAAAAAAATTTCTTAATAAAAAAATTAGCAAAAGAAAATAAATAAAAAAACACTACATTTAAAAAAATTAATATCTCTGTGTTAGTTACTTCCCTTGTTGTGACAAAATTCCCAACATAAACAACTTAAAGGAAGAAGATTCTCATGGTTCAGGAATGCAGTCAACCATGACAGAGAAGGCATTGTGGCTAAAACTAGCTCTGTAGTAGCAGGAGTCAGAAGCAGCTTGTTTTCATGGTTCAAGAACACTGGGGCTGGAATTGAGCAGGCCATAAGCCACCAGGTGTGCCCAGCGGCACACCACTCTCATGAGCTACACACCACCTTCCAAAGATTTTATAACTCCAAAAAATAATAACACACCCCTGGCAGGGAATGTTTAAACATCTGAGCCTGTGGGGGATATTTCACACTAGAACCATTACAGACACCAAGAACAGAAAATAACAAAACAAGCAATAAATACATAATAAAAAGTATTAACAAGCTTCAGGTATGTTTCTTTGAAAATAACTAGTAAAATTGAGAAACAACAGGCAAGAACGAGAAATACAAGGGTGTCAATTTCTACCAAATCCTAACATACTAAGTACTATGATCTGTCTCACACCCCCACAGTTTTATATTTACACTCAATGACCACTGAGGAAGTATTCATTCAAGTGACAATTTTAGAAGTTTGTGGGATTAATGATATTATGAAGAATTTGGGAAAGGAGTTCTGTTCTTGGTCTTCTGCCCTTCTGTCATGAGAGGATATAATACCAAAGCACCACATCAGAAGTAAAGAGCAATCCTCATAATTGAATTTGCTGGTGCCTGATCTGTGATTTCCAGACTTCAGAATAGTGACAAATTTCTGTGCTTTAAACATTATACAATTTCATGTTCAGATTAAAGTAGAAGACTTAGACAAGATACTTGGTGGCCCAGATATTTACTTCTCAGCTATGTTGTCAACACAAATCCATATCCAAAATACATACATAAGAATGTATATGGCAAGCAATTTGTGGCAAACTCATACTGGAAATAATTATCTGATAAGAGCAGAAATGCTTAAGATACTGTTTTATGAAGATGAAACTATTAGAACTACATATAAAATTAGAGATGAATTTTATTGAATTAGAGAAGCTAGATACAAAAAGTATAAAATGCACACAATTTCCTGTATATTTTTAAAATAAGAAGATTGGGGGTTTGGGTCAATGATAAACCAATTTGCTCTAAGTCCATTCCCATGACAGATAAACAATGAAACAAGTAAAGACCATAAAAGAGGCAAGTTTTAACCTATGATATTACATTTTCAAGTATTGTTTTCATTTTTGCCAATGAGTTTAGGTACATGCTAATGACATACTTATTTTGACTCTTGATGATTATTATACAAACTTATTTACTTTGCAATAATTCAGCAGACACTTAGCTGATGTGATCTTCCCAGGGTATTTTGTTCAGATAACATTTAAAAATTAAATGTATCAAAGCTGAAACTACCTTCTTACTTTTCATTTCTCCAATGGCTGGTAACTCTAACTTAAATGGCTATTTTTGATTGGTTGTCTCCCCAATCAAGTTCTATTAAATCTACAAATTCACAATGTGTCTGGGACCATCTAGTACTTTACCCTTCCTATGCTTTTCCATTTCTTACTTTTCTGCCACTCTTGCTTAGATACCAGAAATGGATTTTTCCTAAGTTGTTCCCTTGTATTATGGTTTTGCACTTTCCAAGCCTCTTCTCTATAGTGCAGTCCAAATTGATTTGCAAGAGCACAACTGACAATACTGGATACAGATCTTCCCCACCAAAACTTTTTATTTCTACCACAATTTCTCTCAATGCAAAGTCTATTGACCATAATGGGACTATAAAATGCTTTAATAGTCATGTTCCTGCATTTTTTTTTACCAGTCTCAGCTTCCTCCATTTAACATTTATCCCTTGTTCTGAGCAAATGCTTGCAGGAGATTCTCCAACCATAGTATATAATCTATCACCACTAAAATATGTTGGGTCTTCAAGATGCCATAATTTCTACCACAAAAAGCTAAAGCTATAAAGCAATAAAACAGTGGGCGACAATATCTTTGAATGATGATGCTAGAAATGTTGTTGTGAAGTAGCTTTTCCACTCCATTACCTTTTTCTGTGTGTGGTTTGTAGCTTAATATTGCTGTTAATAAAGAATATGGATAGTTTATTCCTCAGTTTGAAACCAATTTCCTCTGGAAATTTGTAGTTCCATTCTTTTCGCAATTTCTAGAGTTTTTTTCTATCTCTCTCTATTTTAGACCATTGGAAACATCTTCATCTCTTTCACTAGCCAGTAGTGTGATGGTGTAAAGAAGACTGTAGGTTCCAGGGCACTCGAATGCATAGTATTATAGATGAGAAATCAGACTATGTCTTATATCTTCAAATCTGTTGCATATTCAGTAGTTTAGAGTGTAAAAGTGAAAAAATACTGGACAATGAAGAGTGTGCATGGAGGAAAAAGAGCAATAAATTATGAGATGGGAACATATAAATTATACAAACATGTAGAGATTTTTAAGGGTTTATTAAATAATTTGACCATTGATTTTACTGCAATGACAAGTTATCTGTTTTACTTTCAGTCATTAAAAAATCTCTAAGATATACTGAGTAAAAGATATCAAAGTGTGGACTATAGTAGGTAGAAACTATTATTTATATGTGTGAATGAAAAATAAATCTCATTTCAAAGGGAATGCAAGAGAATTGTTTCTGGAGCCAAATATGAGTGACAATGGCCTAAAATGCAAATTTAGGTAATTTTGTTCCAATTTCATAAAGATTTCATTGTTATAGAACAGATAACTATCATATATGCAGACTCTTCCAACATTAGTGGAAATATCAGGTGTGCAGACTAAAGCACGGTAGAGGAGTCTCTAGCAGAGGCATCACCACTCTATTTGATGGTTTTCTAAACTTTTAGTTGACATCAGTCAGGGGTCTGTGGATAGATCTCAAGAGTTCTCATGATGATAGTTATAAAGATGTTGGTTAGACACAGAGGCAGGAAATTGACTCTCAGTAGTGGTACAGATAGCCAGCCCAACTATTTGGTTGTAGCTCTCCAACATTCCATCTCTCCACAATCAGGAAGTTCAAATCAGTATGTCAGCCTTGTTGAATCTTGAACAAAGGTGTGGCTATTTCCTAGCAACTTCATGCTATAAAATATGCTATAAAAGATTTTATATATGTAGATAAACAAAACATTTCTGAAAATATGGATGTCTTGATATCTGAGAATGAGAACTTAGATTTGACATGCTAGTTTAAAGTTTTTTACATTAGGTTTCACTCTAGAGCAACAGTCCTTTTTCAAATGGACAAGGCCTCTTCAGAAGACATGAATTTTATAATCAAAGACAGGCTAATTGTGATCTGCTTACTAACTAATACTAGGGAAGTGACTTCATCTTTAGTTTCATTTTCCTCATGCATAAATACAGATTAAATGCATGTAAATGACGGTGAGGAGTACATAAAAATGCTTGTGACAGCGACGCATATAAAGTAGTCATTTATTCTATTCTCATAGTACTGTTTTTTATTTTTTATTTAAATTTTTTTATTTTACATACCAACCACAGTTTTCCCTACCTCTCCTCCTCCTGCTACCCCTCCCCCTCACCTCAACCCCCATCCACTTCTTTGAGAGGGTAAGGCCTCCCATATGGAGTCAAAAAGTCTAGCATGTCAAGTGGAGACAGGACCAATCCCCTACACCCTGTACCAAGGCTGAGCGAGGTATCCCTCCATAGGGAATGGGGTCCAAAAACCCAGTTCATACACTAGGGATAAATCCTGGTCTCACTGCCTGGGACCACACAAACTGCCCAAGCCACGCAACTATCACCCACATTCAGGAGGCCTAGTTCAATCCCATGCAGATTCCCCAGCTCTCAGTCCAGAGTCAGTAAGCTCCTACTAGCTTGGGTCAGCTGCCTCTGTGGGTTTCCACATCATGATCTTGATCCCCTTTGCTCATATGATCCCTGCTCCCTCTCTTCGACTGGGCTTCAGGAGCTCAGCCCAGTGCGTGGATCTCTGCATCTGCCTCCATCAGTTACTGGATGAGGGTTCTATGATGACAATTGGTGTAGTTATCTATCTGAATACAGGGGAAAGCCAGTTCAGGCACCCTCTCCACTATTGTTAGGAGTCTTAGCTAGGGTCATCCTTCTGGATTCCTGGGAATTTCCCCAGTACCAGGTTTCTCCCTAAACCCATATTGGCTCCCTCTATTAAGATATCTCTTTCCTTGCTCTCTTTCTCTATTCCTTCCCCAAGTTGACCATCCCATTCCATCAGGTTCTCATCTCCCATCATCTCCCCCTCTCCTCCCCTTCCCACCTCCCAGTTTACCTAGGAGACCTTATCTTTTTCTCCTTCCTAGGGCGATCCATGCATGTCCCTCTTAGGGTCCCTCTTGTTACCTAGCTTCTCTGGGTTTGTGGATTATAGCCTGGTTATGTTTTGCTTTGTATCTTATATCCACTTATGAGTTAGTAATGGGGTACAGATCTAAACAAGCATTTAAGGAATTGCTCAACATCCTTAGCCATCAAGGAAATGCAAATCAAAACAACTCTGAGATACCATCTTACACCTGTCAGAATGGCTAAGATAACACTGTTAACAGCTTATGTTGGAGAGGATGTGGAGAAAGGGGAACACTCCTCCACTGTTGGTAGGAGTGCAAACTTGTAAAGGCACTCTGGAAATCAGTATGGTTGTTTCTCAGAAAATTGGGAATCAATCTTCCTCAACACTCAGCAATACCACTCTTGGGCATTATACCCAAGGAATGCTCAATCATACCACAAGGACAAATGCTCAACTATGTTCATAGCAGCATTATTCATAATAGCCAGAACCTGGAAATAACCTGGATGCCCCTCAACCACAGAATGGATGAGGAAAATGTGGTACATTTACACAATGGAGTATTACTCAGTTGTAAAAAACAATGACATCATGAAATTTGCAGACAAATGGATGGAACTAGAAAAAAATCATTCTGAGTGAGGTAACCCAGACCCAGAAAGTACTATTGTTTTTCACATTATTGAAATTCATATTATAGATTAAAACTCAAAAGAATATAGTAGTTTAAATCCCGAGCTTTGTAGCTAGATTGAACTTCTGCTTGTTCTAATATGACTGAAAAGTTTATGTGTTAAAGCCCTGGTCTTCAACTGATGGTGTATGAGGAACAGATAGGACCATTAAGAGGCATTGGAAAGAAGGTAGGTCATTGAGGGCTGGCATTGAGACTCTAGATTCTCCTCTTTATCTGATTCTCAGAGGACATGAGGCAAGCAATGTTACTTCTTTCCACTCTACCCTGCTTCTTTGCAGTCACAGAGTGCGGGGTTCAAGTGATCATGAACTAGAACCAATGTATCTATGAGGCATTTGGCCACAGTGACCTAGAACTGTGTAATACATCGTTGAAAATATGTTATGTGACATATCTTCTCCTTACGTATCTACTGCTTTTATGAAAATATGTACAACTTGAGTTTTTATTTTTTTTTATTTTTATTTTTTGGTTTTTCGAGACAGGGTTTCTCTGTGTAGCTTTGCGCCTTTTCCTGGAACTCACTTGGTAGCCCAGGTTGGCCTCGAACTCACAGAGATCCGCCTGGCTCTGCCTCCCGAGTGCTGGGGCCAACTTGAGTTTTTAAACACATGGTGATGGTGAGACCTAAACTACAAAACTACAAAAACTAAAATGAAAGCTCCCATTGTGTGTCTGCCAAGTAATTATATAATAACAAATAATAGCTGTTTTTCATGAGTGTTATTACTATTGATGAACCTGTGGTGAAAAGACAAAGCAATAATAACAGCAATTCCATGTGAGATAATAGATGACTGTCAGTTTGTTCCTCCAAAAAGGAAATGTAAGATTATTTCAAACATTTTAGTATCACCTAACTCTCTGACCTAAGCTCTCTACTTTTAGGGTATAACTCACACAAAACCTAGGTTGCTAAAAGCGTGGCCTAACATCTACAAATGCCCAAGATGTCTGTTGTCCAGGAAGAATACTAGGTAGCATCTCTGTACACTGTGCCTGAAATAGTCAGAAGTGTGTGTGTGTGTGTGTGTGTGTGTGTGTGTGTGTGTGTGTGTGTGTGTGCTTGCGTGTGCGCGCGCGCGCGCGCATGCAGAGGACAGAGAAAGATGTCTGATGTCTTTTCTATCATTCTCCACCTTATTGCCTTGAGATATGGTTTTTAACTGAACAATAAGCTTGCTCTTACAGCTAGGATGGCTGACCAGAGAATTCTCAAGATCTGCCTGTCTCTCTGTCAACTATGGGGTTGTAGGATGCACAACAATGCTTTATTTTTCATGTGGGTACTGGGGTTTCAAACTCAGGTCCACTCAATGTATATTGAGTAATTGCTCTCACTGAGCCATCTCTTTATCCCCTAGAAAACTGTTTCTTTCTGATTCTTTTCCGTATGTTTCTGATTAGGAACATTTCATAGTTCATTTGAAAGGTTAGATAGTATGAGATCAGCATAAAGTTATGGCACAAAACAGCATATAGTATAAGTTTTCTTGTGGTATTGGTAGATGAAATAGAAGTACTAGATGTTGATGAGACCAAAATGATTCTTTTTCTTTCTTCAGCTGAAGATTACATTGTAGAATATACGATGTGTATCTATTTCAGTAAGCAGTAAGGTTTTTTTGTGGCCAGCATCAATCTGATGACACCACTATGTATTGGAAGTGGCCTCTGATGTTGCCTTTGTTTAGGATCCCAATAGTGAAAGCTGACACAATACTCTTGATCATCCTTTCCAGAAAAATGATCTAGAGAACTTTGTCAGTTCTTTTTCAAATGGTATGAAATTATCCTTTGTCTCAGTGGCAGATGACCTCATTCTTCTATTTAGGCAGTGGCTCTACTTAAATTTGTACTTTTCATATTCATTCAAGGTTACATTACCATTTTCATAAACATGGTGTTTATATATATAAATATGTATTAACCTAGGGCATTATGTTTGTCTACTAACTTGTCAGAACTCAGGAGTCTCTTTACAACAACACAGGTGGTTGGTGCTACAACACTTTCAGCAGGTTCTAAGTCCAATTCATGAAGTCACAAAGATGTGGATTTTGTGAATCAGCCCTGAGGGCAGTCTTAAGAACAGATGGTATTGGCTAAGCAATTGAAGCAACCCTGGATGTGCAGCTGGTCTGCCATTATATCACATGTGATGGTCTGTGAGCAGAGTATTATGAAGAAAAATGTGTTCATAGGGCCAATGTAACAGCTGAAGCTCATTTAGACTCTGAAATGACCACACTCAGTTACCAGCCCCAGGGTGCCAATCTAACAACAGATACAGGTTGTAGTAATCTTCACTTCCAGAAAATACATGTTCAAAGTAAATCTTGGACATCACTGTGCTAGTTGCCTGTCTGGTTGAGGCACACCTTTTTAAATGGTGCTTCTCAATAATTCTGTTTGTCATCAGTGTTTTTGATCTTAGCCATTCTGACAGGTATAAGATGGTATCTCAGAGTCATTTTGATTTTCATTTCCCTGATGACTAAGGATGTTGAGCAATTCTTTAAGTGTATTTTGACCATTTTGGCCATTGAGATTCTTCTGTTGAGAATTCTCTGTTTAGATCTGTATCCCATTTTTAATTAGATTGTTTGATGTCTAGTTTCTTGAGTTCCTTATATGTTTTAGAGATCAGACCTCTGTCAGATGTGGGGTTGGTGAAGATCTTTTCCCATTCTGTAAGCTGCCGTTTTGTCTTATTTATGGTGTCCTTTGACTTACATAAGCTTCTCAGTTTCAGGAGGTTCCATTTCTTAATTGTTACTCTCAGTGTCTGTGCTACTGGTGTTATATTTAGGAAGTGGTCTCCTATACCAATGCATTCACGACTACTTCCTGCTTTCTCTTCTATCATGTTCAGTGTAACTGGATTTATGTTGAGGTCTTTGATCCACTTGGACTTGAGTTTTGTGCAGGGCGATAGATATGGATCTATTTACATTCTTCTACATGCTGCCATCCAGTTATGCCAGCACCATTTGTTGAAGATGCTTTATTTCCCCATTGTATGATGTTGGCTTCTTTGTCAAAAATCAGGTGTTCATAGGTGTGTGGATTAATGTCAGGGTTTTCAGTTTGATTCCTTTGATCAACATGTCTGTTTCTATGCCAATACCAAGTTGTTTTTGTTACTATAGTTCTAAAGTATAGCTTGAAGTCAGGGATGATTATGCCTCCGGAGCTTCCTTTATTGTACAGGATTGTTTTAGCTATCATGGGTTTTTTGTTTTTTCCATATGAAGTTGAGTATTGTTCTTTCAAAATCTGTGAATAATTGTGTTGGGATTTTGATGGGGATTGCATTGAACCTGTGAATTGCTTTTGGTAAGATTGCCATTTTTACTGTATTGATCCTACCTATCCAAAAACATGGGAGACTTTTCCATTTTCTGATATCTTCTTAATTTCTTTCTTCAAAGACTTAAAGTTCTTGTCATATAGGTCTTTCACTTGTTTGGTTAGAGTTACACCAAGAAGTTTTGTGTTATTTGTGGCTATTGTAAAGGGTGATGTTTCCCTGATTTCTTTTTTGATTTCTTCAGTAAATTGGGAGGGGCAGGAGAGGAGGCAAGGGGAGGTGGCAAGAGAACATGAGGGACAGGATGGTCAAGTTGGGGGAGGGACAGAGAGAGTGAGAGAGCAAGGAAAGAGATGTCTTGATAGAGAGAGAGCCATTATAGAGTTAGGCAGAAACCTGGTGCTAGGGAAATTCCCAGGAATCCACAAGGATGACCCTAGCTAAGACTCCAAGCAATAGTGTAGAGGGTCTCTGAACTGGCCTTCCCCTGTAATCAGATTGATGACTACCCTAATTGTCATCATAGAACTTTCATCCAGTAACTGATGGAAGTAGATGTAGAAATCCACAACTAAGGACTTGGTGGAGCTCCGGGAGGAGTCCATTTGAAGAGAGGGAGAAGGAATCATATGAGTAAAGGGGTCAAGATCATGATGGGGAAACCAACAGAGACAGATGACCTGAGCTAGTAGGAGCTCCTGGACTCTGGACTGACAGACAGCTGGGAAGCCTGCATGAGACTGAAGTAGGCCTCTTAAAGTGGGTGACAGTTGTGTGACTTGGGCAGTTTTGGGGGCCACCAGCAGGGAACAGCATTTATCCCTAGTGCATGAACTGGGTTTTTGGAGCCCATTCCCTATGGAGGGATGCCTTGCTCAGCCTTAATGCAGGGAGGAGGGTCTTGGTCCTGCCTCAAAATAATTCTCTTTGTTAAGTGGTAAGAGGGCAGGTATATCACTGCTGTATTAAGGATAGAGACACTAAAGATTCTGTGCACAAAATTGTATAAGAAGTTTTAATTTACATTCCTAACATGGTGCTTTTTGTTTTGTTTTGTTTTTGTTTTTCGAGACAGGGTTTCTCTGTGTAGTTTTGGTGCCTGTCCTGGATCTTGCTCTGTAGACCAGGCTGGCCTCCAACTCACAGAGATCCACCTGTGCACCACCCCCACCTGGCAACATGGTGCTCTTAAAACCCTTCAAATTACTTGAGTGATGATAATTTCTGTGGTTAGCCTTAATCAGTTTCCTACAAGCTTGTAGGGAGGGCAGAGGGCTTAGAAACTGAACCAATAACCAATGGTCAATAAACTCATCAATTATACTTATGTCATCAAATCTCCCTAGAAACTCTAAAATTCCAAAGCTATGAGGTCCATACAGCTTCTGGTTTGGTGAACACATGAAGATGCTAGTAGGGTAGCATCCCTGGAGAAAACATAGTGTTCCTGTGCCTTTCCCTGTATACCTTGCCATAGACAACTTGTAACATTTTACAAATCCTGGGCTGTATATTTTGTCATAAATAAGTCATAGTGAGGTACATGTGTTACATTTCAGAATAGCTTATACAATCCTTAATTTTTGCCTTTAAAAACTCTATGCATAAGACTATGTAGTCTCAGGCCAGAGAAAACTTCATCATGCAGAGGGTAGGTGAGCCCAAAGTCCCGACCCTAGCAAAATATCCATTTGTAGTTGTTAGCTGCTGGAAGGAGAGTCATTTTTCTTTAAGGTTGTGTCCTCTGGTGTGTAGACAGCATCCATTGGAGGCCACATATTTAAGAGTTTGTATACTGCAAACTGAACTTAGCGTGTTAACAAAAAGAAAAAGAAGAAAAGAAGGAGGAGGCGGAGGAGGAGGAGGAGGAGGAGGAGGAGGAGGAGGAGGAGGAGGTACCACAAACTTGTGGTGCATAAAAAGGGGTATGTGTAGAATGTTCCCTTTTCAAGTCAAAGTCCTACTTCTATTCATATTACCCCAGATGTCTCTTCTTTCCTTGGCCCTCACACCCTAGCTCTATGCTTGCCAATTTTGTTATTAGATGCTATGTCATTAATATAACTACTTTTATCAAGTCTTTGCTTTCTTTTTTTTTTAATTTTTATTTTGCAATACAATTCAGTTCTACATATCAGCCACAGATTCCCTTGTTCTCCCCCCTCCCGCCCCCCTCACCTTCCCCCCAGTCCACCCCCCATTCCAATCTCCTCCAGGGCAAAGCCTTCCCCAGACTGAGATCAACCTGGTGGACTCAGTCCAGGTAGGTCCAGTCCCCTCCTCCCAGGCCGAGCCAAGGGACCCTGCATAGGCCCCAGGTTTAAAACAGCCAACTCATGCAATGAGCACAGGACCCCGTGCCACTGCCTGGATGCCTCCCAAACAGATCAGGCCAATCAACTGTCTCACCCACTCAGAGGGCCTGATCCAGTTGGTGACCCCTCAGCCATTGGTTCATATTTCATGTGTTTCCGTTCGTTTGGCTATTTGTCTCTGTGCTTTATCCAACCTTGGTCTCAACAATTCTCGCTCATATAAACCCTCCTCATTCTCGCTAATTGGACTCCCAGAGATCCACCTGGGGCCTAGTCATGGATCTCTGCATCCAGATCCCTCAGTAGTTGGATGAGGTTTCTAGCACGACAATTAGGGTGTTTGGCCATCCCATCACCAGAGTAGGTCAGTTCGGACTGTCTCTCGACCATTGCCGGCAGTCTGTTGTGGGGGTATCTTTGTGGACTTCTGTGGGCCTCTCTAGCACTTTGCTTCTTCCTATTCTCATGTGGTCTTCATTTACCATGGTCTCCTATTCCTTGTTCTCCCTCTCTGTTGTTGATCCAGCTGGGATCTCCCGCTCACCCAAGCTCTCTTTCCCTCCACCCTCGCCCTTCACTACCCCCACTCATGTCCAAGCTGTTTATGTAGATCTCATTCCATTTCTCTGTCATTGGGCGATCCCTGTGTCTTTCTTGGGGTCCTGTTTTCCAGGTAGCCTCCCTGGTGATGTGAGTAGCAGTCCAGTCATCCTTGTTCCACATCTAGTATCCTGTTATGAGTGAGTACACACCATGTTTGTCTTTCTGAGTCTGGGATACCTCACTCAGGATGATTTTTTCTAGGTCCATCCATTTGTCTGCAAACCTCATGATGTCATTGTTTTTCTCTGCTGAGTAGTATTCCATTGTGTATATGTACCACATTTTGTTTATCCATTCTTCAGTTGAAGGGCATCTAGGTTGTTTCCATGTTCTGGCTATTACAAACAATGCTGATATGAACATAGCTGAACAAGTGCTCTTGTGGTGTGGTTGAGCATTCCTTGGGTATATGCCCAAGAGTGGTATAGCTGGATCTTGGGGGAGATGGATTCCCAATTTTCTAAGAAAGCGCCATATTGATTTCCAAAGTGGTTGTACAAGCTTGCATTCCCACCAGCAGTGGAGGAGAGTTCCCCTAGCTCCACATCCTCTCCAGCATAAGGTGTCTTCAGTGTTTTTGATCTTAGCCATTCTGACAGGCGTAAGGTATGGTATCTCAGAGTTGTTTTGATTTGCATTTCCCTGATGATTAGGGATGTTGAGCAATTCCTTAAATGTCTTTCAGCCATTTGAGTTTCCTCTGTTGAGAATTCTCTGTTTAGTTCTATAGCCCATTTCTTAATTGGACTGTTGGGCATTTTGATGTCTAATTTCTTGAGTTCCTTATATATTCTGGATATCAGTCCTCTGTCAGATGTGGGGTTGGTGAAGATCTTTTCCCATTCTGTAGGCTGTCGCTTTGCTTTGTTGACCTTATCCTTTGCCCTACAAAAGCTTCTCAGTTTCAGGAGGTCCCATTGATTGATTGTTTCTCTCAGTGTCTGTGCTACTGGTGTTCTATTTAGAAAGTGGTCTCCTATGCCAATGCGTTCAAGACTACTTCCTACTTTCTCTTCTAGCAGGTTCAGAGTAGCTGGATTTATGTTGAGGTCCTTGATCCACTTGGACTTAAGTTTTGTGCACGGTGATAGATATGGATCTATTTGCAGCCTTCTACATGTTGATATCCAGTTTTGCCAGCACCATTTGTTGAAGATGCTTTCTTTTTTCCATTGTGCACTTTTGGCTTCTTTGTCAAAAATTATTTGTTCATAGGTGTGCGGATTAATGTCAGGGTCTTCAATTCGATTCCATTGGTCCACATGTCGGTTTTTATGCCAGTACCAAGCTGTTTTTATTACTGTAGCTCTATAGTAGAGCTTGAAGTCAGGGATCGTGATGCCTCCAGAGGTTGTGTTATTGTACAGGATTTTTTTGGCTATCCTGGGATTTTTGTTTTTCCATATGAAGTTGAGTATTATTCTTTCCAGGTCTGTGAAGAATTGTGTTGGTATTTTGATGGGGATTGCATTGAATCTGTAGATTGCTTTTGGTAAGATTGCCATTTTTACTATGTTAGTTCTGCCTATCCATGAGCATGGGAGATCTTTCCATTTTCTGACATCTTCTTCAATTTCTTTTTTCAGGGATTTAAAGTTCTTGTCATATAGGTCCTTCACTTGCTTGGTTAGTGTTACCCCAAGGTATTTTATGTCATTTGTGGCTATAGTAAAGGGTGATGTATCTCTGATTTCCTTCTCCGCTTTTTTGTCCATTGTATATAGGAGGGCTACTGATTTTTTTGAGTTGATCTTGTATCCTGCTATGTTGCTGAAGGTGTTTATAAGCTGTATCAGTTCCTTGGTGGAATCTTTGGGGTTGCTCAAGTATACTATCATGTCATCTGCAAATAGGGAAAGCTTGACTTCTTCCTTTCCAATTTGTATCCCCTTAATCTCCTTATGTTGTCTTATTGCTCTGGCTAGAACTTCAAGTACTATATTGAATAAGTATGGGGAGAGTGGACAGCCTTGCCTCGTTCCTGATTTTAGTGGAATTGCTTTGAGTTTCTCTCCATTTAATTTGATGTTGGCTGTTGGCTTGCTGTAAATTGCCTTTATTATGTTTAGGTATGTTCCCTGTATTCCTGATCGCTCCAAGACCTTTATCATGAAAGGGTGTTGGATTTTGTCAAATGCCTTTTCAGCATCTAGTGAGATGATCATGTGGTTTTTTTCTTTGAGTTTGTTTATATGGTGTATCACATTGACAGACTTTTGTATGTTGAACCATCCTTGCATCCCTGGAATGAATCCCACTTGATCATGGTGGATAATTGTTTTGATGTGTTCTTGGAGTCTGTTTGCCAGTATTTTATTGAGTATTTTTGCATCAATGTTCATGAGGGAGATCGGTCTGTAGTTCTCTTTCTTTGTTGTATCCTTGTTTGGTTTAGGAATGAGGGTAATTGTAGCCTCATAGAAGGAGTTTGGTAATGTTCCTTCTGTTTCTATTGTGTGAAACAATTTAGAGAGTATTGGTATTAACTCTTCTTTGAAGATCTGGTAGAATTCTGCACTGAAACCATCTGGTCCTGGGCTTTTTTTGGTTGGGAGACTTTTAATGACTGTTTCTATTTCGTTAGGGGTTATTGGACTATTTAAATAGTTTATCTGGTCTTGATTTAATTTAGGTATGTGGTACCTATCCAGAAAATTATCCATTTCTTTTAGGTTTTCCAGTTTTGTGGAATAGAGGTTTTTGAAGTATGACCTGATGATTCTCTGGATTTCCTCAATGTCTGTTGTTATGTCCCCCTTTTCATTTCTGATTTTGTTGATTTGGATGCTCTCTCTCTGTCTTTTGGTTAGTTTGGATAAGGGCTTGTCTATCTTGTTGATTTTCTCAAAGAACCAACTCTTTGTTTCATTAATTTTTTGTATTGTTCTCTTTGTTTCTATTTTATTGATTTCAGCTCTCACTTTGATAATTTCCTGGCATCTATTTTTCCTGGGAGACTTTGCTTCTTTCTGTTCTAGAACTTTCAGGTGTGCTGTTAAGTCACTAGTGTGAGATTTCTCCAGCTTATTTATGTGGGCGTTTAGTGCTATGAATTTCCCTCTTAGTACTGCTTTCATAGTGTCCCATAGGTTTGGATATGTGGTGTCTTCATTTTCGTTGATCTCTAGGAAGTCTTTAATTTCTTTCTTTATTTCTTCCTTAACCCATTGGTGATTCAGTTGGGTATTGTTCAGTTTCCATGAGATTGTAGGTTTTCTGTAGTTTTTGTTGTTGTTGAAATCCAACTTTAGACCATGGTGGTCTGATAGAACACAGGAGGTTATTCCAATTGTTTTGTATCTGTTTAGATTTGTTTTGTGACCAAGCGTGTGGTCGATTTTAGAGAAGGTTCCATGGGGTGCTGAGAAGAAGGTATATTCCCTTTTGTTAGGATGGAATGTTCTGTAGATGTCGATTAAGTCCATTTGAGTCATGACATCAATTAAGTCCTTTATTTCTCTGTTAAGTTTCGATTTGGGAGATCTGTCCAGTGGTGAAAGTGGGGTGTTGAGGTCTCCCACTATTAATGTGTGGGGTTTTATATGTGATTTAAGCTTTAATAATGTTTCTTTTACATATGTGGTTGCCCTTGTGTTTGGGACATAAATGTTCAGAATTGAGACTTCATCTTGGTGGATCTTTCCTGTGATGAGTATGTAATGCCCTTCTTGATCTCTTTTGATTGATTTTAGTTTGAAGTCTATTTTGCTGGATATCAGGATGGCTACACCCGCTTGTTTCTTAAGACCATTTGATTGGAAAGTCTTTTCTCAGCCTTTTATTTTTAGGTAGTGTCTATCTTTGAATTTGAGATGTGTTTCTTGTATGCAGCAGAAAGATGGGTCCTGCTTTCGTATCCATTCTGTAAGCCTATGTCTTTTTATAGGTGAATTAAGTCCATTGATATTGAGGGATATTAATGTCCAGTGATTGTTCATTCCTGTTATTTTTTGGTGGTGATGTGTGTGTACTTTCCTTCGTTGGGGTTTACTGCTGTGGCTTTATCTATTGCCTGTATTTTCGAGGTTGTATCTGACTTCCTTAGGTTGGAATTTTCCTTCTAGTGCTTTCTGTAGGGCTGGGTTTGTGGATAAATATTGTTTAAATCTGGCTTTGTCATGGAATGTCTTGTTCACTCCATCTATGATGATTGAAAGTTTTGCTGGGTATATTAGTCTAGGCTGACATCCATGGTCTCTTAGTGTCTGCATTACATCTGTCCAGGACCTTCTGGCTTTCAAAGTCTCCATTGAGAAATCGGGTGTTATTCTGATAGGTTTGCCTTTATATGTCACTTGGCCTTTTTCCTTTGCTGCTCTTAATATTCTTTCTTTATTCTGTACGTTTAATTGTTTAATTATTATGTGGCGAGGGGACTTTTTTTGGGGGTCTAGTCTGTTTGGTGTTCTATAGGCTTCCTGTATCTTCATAGGCATTTCCTTCTTTAAGTTGGGAAAGTTTTCTTCTATGATCTTGTTGAATATATTTTCTGTGCCCTTGAGTTGGTATTCTTCTCCTTCTTCTACCCCTATTATTCGTAGGTTTGGCCTTTTCATGGTGTCCCAAATTTCTTGGACATTTTGGTTCATGACTTTGTTGGCTTTAGTGTTTTCTTTGACTGATGAATCTATTTCTTCTATTGTATCTTCAACGCTAGAGATTCTCTCTTCCATCTCTTGCATTCTGTTGATTATACTTGCATCTGAAGTTCCCAATCGTTTTCTCAGATTTTGTATTTCCAGCATTCCCTCTGTTTGTGTCTTCTTCATTTTTTCTATTTCCCTTTTCAGGTCTTGGACTGTTTCCTTCATTTGTTTCATTGATTTTTCTTGATTTTCTTTCAGTATTTTATTGTTCTCTTCCAGGACTTTATTGATTTCTTCTAATTTGTTTGCCCTTTCCTCTAGTTGTTTACAGCGTTCTTCACATTTTTTTGTCTTTTCCTCTACACGAGCCTCTAGCTTCTTCATGATGACATTCATAAGGCTATTTTCTTCTGCTTCTTCCAATTTCTGATGTTCAGGTCTAGGTGTTGGAGGAGGGCTAGGGCCTGGTGATGGTGTATTGCTATTCATTTTGTTGTATGTGTTTCTACCTTGACGTCTGCCCATCTCCTTGTGGTTCGTTCTTGGCCTTATCCACACACTTGGTTCAGACAGAGCTGACAGATTCAGGAAGTCTCTCTCTCTTGTCCAGATGGGAGCTCTCTTGTCCAAATTGGAAGTCCAGGGGGCAGGATGGGAGCTCTTGTCCAGAAGGGAAGTCTGGGGAGGATGAGAGCTCTCCTCTCTCTCTCTCTCTCTCTCTCTCTCTCTCTCTCTCTCTCTCTCTCTCCTCCAGACGGGAAGTCTGGGGCAAGATGGGAGCTGGGGGCCAGCCTCTAAGTCTCAAGAAGAGGCTTGGGGCTCGGGCAGATGGGCGTGGGGGCAGGGTGTGGAGACTGCAGGGTCTGCCACGGGTCTTGGAGAAGGGGATCCTTCCCGCTGGGGCTAGAAGGGAACCTGCCCGGTGGCCAGAACCTGGGGCCAAGTTGGACAGGTCTTCCCCGGAGTGGCTGGTGCCCAGGGATGGGGTCGGGGGCAAGCTAGGGCACTCACCTGTGCTTCAGAAGGGAAGTCCAGGGCAAGATGGGAGCTGGGGGCCGGCCTCTAAGTCTCAGGAGGAGGCTTGGGGCTCAGGCGGATGGGCGTGGGGGCAGGGCGTAGAGACTGCAGGGTCTGCCAGGGGTCTTGGAGAAGGCGATCCTTCCCGGTGGGGCTAGAAGGGAACCTGCCCGGTGGCCAGAACCTGGGACCAAGTTGGACAGGTCTTCCACGGAGTGGCTGGTGCCCAGGGATGGGGTTGGGGGCAAGTTAAGGGACTCACCTCGTAAGTGACTTTTCTTAATCTCAAGTCTTTGCTTTCTATTAAGCATTCTCCACACAGAGATACCTAAATTCCATAGGTCTGCATCCCAATCTCTCAGCATATTCCAGTTGTGATTGTGTCTAATTGTTTGTTTAATGCCCTTTTACTGAGACATTTCTTACCACTTGTATCCATTCAAGCAAATTAGCAAATGACACATTATGTCAGAGCCTAATATGGCACTAAGGTCTGAGTGTCTGTTTTTCCTCAGCATTTATATGCTGGGATTTAACATTTAATATGATAATATAGGATGTAGGCATTGGGGGAGTGATTGAACTATAAAACTTCTCCATCATGAAAAGGATTAGTGCCCTTATAAGTGAGGTCTCTAACACTTTCTGAGATGTGAGACCACAGTGTTCAGCTTTACTGAAATATGAAGATGAAACAGTAATGTATTATCATTTAAGCAGATGTTTAGATGACCAGATACTGAATATTTTTAGATACCCTAGCCTCCAGAAGTATGAGCATTCAATTTCTATTGTTCATAATATACTTGATCTCAGGTATTTTGTTATAGCAGCAGCCTGAATGTACTAAAACATGGGATTAATTTAAATTTTAAGTTGGTCTAGGTATTTATATTTTTTCAAAGTAAGATATAATTCAGGTTTGAAAATCTTGTGGCTTTAAAGTTTCTGCATTATTTCTGAAGAATTGTCTCCCAAGAGTGTGTGTTTATATACAGTTCAATACTCCAACATATATTTACTCTGTTTTCAAGAAATGTGTTTTACTGCTGACATTAGATCTATATTGGATATATTTTTCTCTGAATAGTACAGCTACTCTATTTCCCAAATTCAATTATCATACTTGATTATAATGTATTCCCCAAAGATGAAAACTTTATATTTAGTAAAGAAATCAATACTATATAAAAATAAAGAACAAGAGAGGATTTTAGGCCTGCTGCAAATAGGGAATAAAAAAACCCCTGCATCTCTATGAAAAATAATGTGGACTATAAAGAAATCTAAAAATTTGGAATAAAAATTCCTTGGAGCTATGAATAACTTCTTGTAGGTTAAACATATGCATGAATGGTAAGGAAAGTTTTGGTAGAATATCTGCACAGCATGTATGAAGCTCTCGATTCTATTTCCCCCACAGAATAAAGTAAATTACAACGCTATATGCACAAATAGCATAATTTCTTCTCCCTATTCCTGTTGTCTTCACATAAGAATTCAAGCCCTTTTGTGCCTCTTCCCAAAGACAATGATAGTTAGTTTTGATTGTCAGTTTGACACAATCTAGAATAACCTGGGAAAGAAGTCTCAATGAGAAATTGTCCATTGTGTTGTCCTGGGGGTATGCCTGGGAGGAATTTTCTTCATTGGCTAATTGAGTTGGGAAGATACACAGAATATGGGTGGGTACCGTGTTGTTCTAGATCTTAATGAGTGTTTGCAAAATAGAATTCCTACCAAAAAATGATCTTCTAATTTTTGTTTCAAATTGAAATTTTCTGTTTAATTATTTATTATTTTGAGATCTTCGTACATCACTCCTGCTTCTTCCTTTTCCTGTCCAACTCATCTCCTTCATCATTTTGTGGTCTAGATCCTGAATTGAATGATAAGGAGCCAGATGAGCACTGGCACATATGTGCAAGCATTTATTCTGTCTGCTTTTTTTGTTTTTGTTTTTGTTTTTTGAGACAGGGTTTCTCTATGTAGCTTTGCAGCCTTTTCCTGGAACTCAATCTGTAGCCCAGGCTGGCCTCAGTCTCACAGAGATCTGCCTGCCTCTGCCTCCTGAGTGCTGGGATTAAAGGCATGCACCACCACTGCCTGGCTTCTCTCTGCTCTTGATTGTGGATATGACTAGCTGCTTCAAGTCTTCACCTTGGCTTCCCTGAAATGATAGCATGTATCTTTGAATTGTGGACTAAAATAAACCTTCTCCCCTAGATTGTTTATTAATCACAATAACAGAAACTAGAACAGAGATAATAGAATAGAACCATAGTTTTATATGTAGCAAATTTACTTTAGTAACAAATTTGGTTCAATAACAACAGTTATTGAAACTTAGCTCACGGCCATACACCTGTTTTGCAGCCTAATATGCATGGCAAGAATTTGGGTACATATTTTTCCTTTGACTGAAGGATATACAACTTAAAGGAAGAGATTATATCCTGTCCTCAAATTGTCAGTATTCATTAGTGTCTCATCCATCAAACAGATTATAAATACCCCTCTCTGCTGAACTATTGACTTCTGGTGGATTCTAGAGGAGGGGCCGTTATTGTCTTCAATTGTGTGTACAATGGTAAGCCCACCAGGCTCCAGGAGACAGGTTCAAACCTGTGGCTACACAGATGATCCTGGATAAATTTAGTAAGGTGACAAAAGAAAATAAAAGAACATGAACGTAGGAAAGGAATTTATAAGTGGAGGAGGGATGGCAATGGTGAGAGAGGAGTTAAGAGAGATTGGGGTTGAGAGTAAGCAGAAAATATCATGAACATTTATGAACTGTCAAAGAACAATTGGAATCAATTAAAAGACAAGCCAAAAGGAATTGCCATATCTAAAATAAATATTACTTCTAATTCATTAATTTGCCTCTTATTTGTGAGTTCCAGGAATGTTTATTAGGAAGCCATGTTGTACAAAGTATGCTTGTAGTAGATGACATGCATTGATCAAAAAGATACATGGGCTCTACTCTCATGGAATTATATTCATATAATAAAGGCAAAGATCAGCACTCTAATATATGGCAAGAAAGCATATTAGTAGCTGACAATGACTAGAAATTCATCTCCTGCAAAATGCCTTCATTATTCTACTCATAAATCTATTGTGAGCTGTGTTTATTGGTATGACATTAACACTAGCTACTTAAGAGTATAGAACAGTAGGATGTCTCTCTGTGTCTGTCTATCTCTCTGCTGTTTGCCCACCCCGTTTCTCTCCCTTCCTCCCCTCCCCCTCTCCTCTTGTTCCACTCCCCTCCCCCTCTTTTTCTTACTGAGGTATTGGAAATCAGTCTGAAATGCATGGTGGGATTCTATTTAAAAAACAAAACCTATTGTGGCACTCCATTTCTGTAAATAAAATCTTAAAAGCTCACATCATATGTAAGGATCCCCCATCAACTGTCAAATAAGCCACTTTTTCAAACTTTTGGTTGTTAATGAAATGAACGGGCAAGTAGTATTTATTAAGAATCAGCTATTTGTTTAACATTGTTCTGAGAACTTGGCACTGAAGAGAAGTTAAAGCTCCTATGTACGTCCTGGGCTTGAAAAAGAAAAATAAACAAAGGAACTGGAAATATTTTAATTGCTAATGTAGATGGGAAAAATATCACCTGGATAACTCACAGAGCAGGGACATTTGAATGGAAATGGTTGTTTACCAGAGAAGGATATTTCACTCGAAGAGAAACAATGCCAACCAAAGGAAGCTGGTAAATATGTAATTACACTGCAGGAGAAGCTATAGAAGTAGAGGAAGAAATGAGCATTCGATTGTGGAGGTCAAGACTGGTTAGAGCAGTTTACTTTCTTTGTGAAGGCTATTAAAAAGTGTTTGCATTAGTGCCACTTCATCAGGCACACCATTATTTATCAGCTCATACAGGTTTTTGGTAATGTGTCGAATGAAACACTCTTCAACAAATTGTGCATTTCCTCTATGTTGCAAACTGAGCTTTTTGTTCTTGAATCTCACCATTCTGTAGAAGAGTAATGCACATTTTTATTTATAACACAAAAATCAATGGTAAGCAAATCATATCCTCTCCCTCTTTTTTGGTGACCCATTTGAACAATTTTACTAAATGCATTGCTGAGTTTCTTAAAAATTTCAGTATCAGTGCTATGCTGTGAGTAAAATGTCGTTTGATCATTTACTTAATGGCTTTCAATTGTTTCTGAGTATTTGTTGAATCCACAAGAAAGAAGCCTGTATCCTATGGGAAGTTTTCCATGATACTTGCATTCATGAGATTTTTGTCAGCTTCTTTTAGAATGGCAGCCATGAAGAAAATGGCATCGTGGGCTCCATTTTGTTCCTCTTGGAATTGCTAATGTTCTTGCTATCATTGTGATACTGAGAGACAAGGGAAAAGTTACTTGACATTTCATAATTCAAATTTTCTCAGCACTCTTTTTCAGGGCAAGAGATTAGATGAAACACTTTACACTGCCAAGGAAAATCCATTATAGTTTTAAGATAAAGGAATACATGAGACATTTTCCTCCCCTTATTCCAGATGAGAAAATAAACACAGAGAGGAAACGTTAATACTTTAAAAATTACAGTGTCAACTAATACCGATTCTGATACCTGTCCAGGATACTCAAACCTCTATAAATATACAAGTAGCTCAGATTACACAAAGGTGTTTTACTAAAGCAGTAGAAATTAATCAAGCTTTCTGATATAATATGCCCTAGCCAAATTTCATCATGGAAATATGCTCTTCTGTGGATTGCAGTTTCGAAGGCAGATGTTGCTAAAAGCAACCAGAGCAATTACAAAAACAACAAAATTGAGTCTGTCATGAAATTCATTCACAGGCAAAATAAGCAATATTCCTCCTGTACAATATAATCCACTGCATACAAGAATGTTTATGCAACTGACAGAAACTTAGCAAAACAAAAATGAGCACACTTAATTGGATGAAAACCAAATAGACATGCCTGTGTATTTAGATCCAAGCATTTGTAATGCCCACCAGAGGTGATTCAGATAATCACAACTCTAAAATAAAGCTCCTGATTATTTCGAGTTGGGAATTAGTCTATGTGATCTATGTGGCAGCTGTGACAGGTAATAAAAGAGAATTTCCAATAAAGAGGCACAACACTGCATAATAATATCACAAGAAGGAACAGATAAAGTGAAGAGTCATTAGAATTTGAAATTATAGTTAGCAAAGATAGTTTTATAGAAATGGGAATATGGAAATCCCCCACCCACACCCCAAATTAACCAGAAATGTTCACAGGCTCATGGGTTTCTTGTTTTGTTTTGTTTGCCTATTTTCTGATGTGCTTATAGTAACAGTAAGCAGTCTTTATGCTTTCTCACTCTGGTTCTTCTGTGAAGTTTATTCTTGTATTCCAATTCATAGGAAGAAAAAGTGCAATCAATTTCTGTCTCTTCTTTGAGGTTCCATTTCTCACTAGTCCAATTCCTAGCAAACTAATTGATAGACCAACTACAAGACAATAAATATATGCTAAAATATACAAGAGCTACATCTTATAGATTTGAAAATATAATTTTTCTTAAATTAAGTGAGAACAATGAGTATCTGGCCCTATGTATAATTGGACAATATTCCAAATGCTATAATTCATTATACAAAGTCCATGATGTCAATAGAAAACTTATAAATCAAACCTTGTCTTTTTTTCTTATGCCTAGAAAAGAAATATTTGGAAAAAAACCTCATTAAGTTTAAGGTTGGTGAATACACACAGAGATATTTTAAATACTTATTTTCTTATTGAAGAGCATGCATGCTGATTGTATTTCACAAAACAGTTCTTCAGCCATTATGTCTAAGGACTTTGTTTTACAGAAAATTCAAGCTGTCACAACTGTTAAGATTAACAATAACACATTGTAGCAAATATAATATTAAAGAAGGAAAATAGTTGTTAATTGTCTATTGCTAGGCACTAAATAACTACATCTACAGGGCTTAAAACAAGACAACTTTCTTCTTCACTCACAATTCTGCAGCTAAAAGGCCTAAATGTTTAATAATGCTAAGATCAAGCAAAATATAAGCTAGTATTGCATAGCTAAAGACTCTAAGGGGAAAGTCTGGTTTCATGGTCATCTCTGTTGATAGGGTTCCATGCCACCTCACTATAGGACAAGGCCACCGTTACTACAGTGCTGGACATGTAAATTGGGGCCTTGCTCATGCTAGGCAAGCACTCTAACAGTGAACTACATCCTGAACCATTCTTTAAAACTCATTTGAGGTTGAGCTTGAAAAAGTGCCCACCTATGATGATCTTTTTCTTTACCATCAGTGATAGGATAAGTTCTTCCCAAGTTTCCAACTTCTTTGATTTCTCCTTCTGCCTCATCGTTCCTATGTTAAGTTTTAAAAAATTCTGACTAGATTAGGCCCATCCAGATGAGCCAGAAAAATCCTTCCATTAGTGTGCAAAACCATAACTACATTTGTAAATTCCTCTTTTCTAAGTAAAATAACATTAACAGATTCTGAGATTGGGGCATAGATACATGTGAAGGAATAGATCGGTTTACCATAGTAACCCATCCAAGACAAAACAGCTAGAAAATGGTGCAAGGGCTCTTTACTCTCAGTGCATTGCTATCTTTTCATAGTTCTTCACTATACAGTCAGTCAATTTATTTCCAGATTAGTTACAAACAGATCAATGAAATTCTTCAGATCGTAAATATCCCCTAGAGGCCCATTACTACAGTCTGGTCCCAGCATCACACAGCTGCAAAATTTTAGGAACACTAGAATGTGGGGCTTAGTGGGAACTCTTCAAGTTTTTGTTAAGTGACCTTGACATTATTTATAGGACCCTGGCACTTTTAGTCTCTTTCTTTGTGCCTTGTGGTTTTGCTGTGCCATCGACTCCCACTATCATGTGTTTACAGAACACTGTCCCTAAATAATAAGACCAATCAATCACAACTGCAACCTCCAGAACTAGGAAACCAAACAAACCACTACTCTTTATAAGTTAGTTTTCACACACATTTCATCATAGTGACGATAAATCTGTTAATACAAACACAAAAGCACCACTCTCACATTGAATAATAACCACTATAATTTAAGACTAAGCAATATTGTCAAAAATTGGGGAAACAAAAAAAAAATCTCATCATGAATTTTGAAAAGCTAAAGCTTTAAGATAACGCATTATTTTGAATGAAAAAAAAATCTGCCATTTTTCAGTGAAAAAAGTCTCTTAATTTTAATTACATGAAGGTACTATGCAAAAGTAATATTGCTTTACTATAATAAAATGTATTTTGATGACATGGCAAAATATTGTTTAAAAATTGTATACAAGTTTCCAGATGCAATGGATACCTTCGTGTGTGTGTGTGTGTGTGTGTGTGTGTGTGTGTGTGTGTGTGTGTGTCTGTGTCTGTGTCTGACTGTGTCTATCTGAGTGTTTGAAATAAGTTTTCTTTGTATAACAGCCCTGGTTATCCTAGAACTTGTTTTGTAGACCAGGATGACCTCAAACTTACAGAGATCTACCTGCCTCTGCCTCCTGTCTTAAAATTCTGTCTCTAACTCTTTGGTATACATTTGGAACCCTTTTCCTCCTACTGGGTTGCCTTGTCCAGCCTTGATATGAGGGTTTGTGCCTAGTCTTATGGTACCTTGTTATGTCATGTTTGGTTGATATCCATGGGAGAGCTGCTCTTTTATTTTCATGAAGGGAAATGGAGGAGGAGTGGATCTGGAGGAGATGTGGGGTGGGGGGAGAGAACTTGGAAGAGTGAAGGGAGGGGAAACTATGGTCAGGGTGTAATATATGAGAGAAGAATAACAGAGAAATAAAGAAAAAGAAAAAATAAATATGTTCTTTGATATTTAAATAATAATAAATAAATATATTAAAACTCAAAAACAATCTTGGAGGTTACACACTCACTTTTACACACACACACACACACACACAGAGGGGGTGAGAGAGGGAGAGAGAGAGAGAGAGAGAGAGAGAGAGAGATGAGTTGCTATTGCAAGCCAAGTTTTTAGAATCAAGAGACAGGTTTTTGTTAATTTAGTTTGCCATTTGTCTATATCTATATCTATATCTATATCTATATCTACATCTACATCTACATCTACATCTACATCTACATCTACATCTATATCTACATCTATATCTATATCTATAGATAGATATAGATATAGATATATAACAACTTCTGGTTACTGTTTCATCTAACCTGTCTTATTTCCTTCCAATCCCTTCTAGCCCCTCTTCTTCCCTACATATTCTTTTTGTTTGTTTTGTGTCCTCTAGGGTTTAAGTAGGGCATCTGTTTGTACCATGAGTTTAGAACTATACATCAGACTGTGATGGCCTCACCAGTGGGCATACTAGAAACTGTAGTTACAAATAGTTCAGCATTAAGTCATTGGCTTTGTGATGTCTTCCCCATTCCTAGCTGACTGTTGAGTGCCAGTGCCAATAGGAACAGCTGTTGAGTACATGATAGCTGTGGCCATATCATGTTTAGAAGACATGATTTTGTAGCTTTTTTTCCATCCTTTGGTTCTTACAGTCCTTCTGCCTCATTTTATACAATGTTCCCTGGCCTAAAGGTGACATGTCTAAATGTCTTGTTTAGGGCTAAGCCCTCTACTTCACTATATTTTAAGTAATTTAATGTTAAGTCAGCAACTTGTTTAGCCATGGGTCTCTGCAATGTCCTTTATTCACTGTAAAGAGAGGCTTCACTAATAAAGGCTGAGAATAGCTTTCAGCTGAAGTATAAACCTAAATCTTTAGAAGGTGATGTCTTGGTGCTATGTCAGTTTAGCTAAGCAGTAGTTGTAGGTTTCCTCATAGTGCCTAAGGGCCCCCCAGTCAAAAAGTCAGTAACCAGAAATGGATATTTTAGATGGTTGGAAATTCTCATGTGTGAGATGATAGTGTAATCATAGACAAAATTTTTTTTTCCTCTGGGAATCCTGTTTTTTTCTTAACACATTTTAATTGACTAAATGAGGCCCTATATTATTATTGAAATTGACTTTCCTTATTTATAATCAGTATACTATAAAATACTTTGCTTAAAATACCTAGATTATGTATACATAATGCTACTATATCCTTGACAAATTGACACGTGAAACTAAGCACTACAGAATCTACTGGAAGAATAATAATGATACAAAGACATTTTTTCTAATAACTAAAATATATCTTTCAAAGATAATGCCTCATTTGGCTGTTAAAACTACAGAACAAAAGGATTGTTTTCCTTTAGTGACAAGTTTCCAAGCAAAGCAAAGGTAATTGGTTCCTATTGTTTATTACTCAAGAACATTGATGGAAGATCATGTTAATAAATTATGGTCAGTTCACAACAGAAATGTTAAGGTGGTAAAGGAACACTAGATTAAAACCCTGAACATTTGGAAGGAATAGAAACTAAAATGTGCCATGTCTCCTATAACCTAAGCTCTTTGAGAGCCTGAATAACTTGTTTCATACTATAAAAAGGTAAAAATCATAAGTCAATAAAGCTAAGAGGGATTTTATTGTTTATTTACTTTCATGTTTATTTCTATTAACTCACTAACTATATATAGGATTATTTAACAATATATTAAATATATATTAAGTAACTATTTAATTGTATTAACTGTGATAACTACATATGCACCTGTGTGCCTTATTCATATACAACCACACTTTGTTCACTCTTGACCACCACAACTTGATAGCCAGCTTCTAGGAATCACTAAGTAGTGACATTGTAAAGCACACAAATAGCAATGGAGATATTGCTATGCTTAGTATGCTTAAGACCCTGGGTTTGATGAATGTTAAATGCACATAAATAGTGTATTAAGGTAATCTATATGTAACATTTTATGATAATAACTTATAGATTATTAAACTTAATTTAGTTATACTCTCTAATGTCTTTGAAGTGATTTATAGTGATGAGTGACTTTAAATCACCTTGCACTACAGGATTCCACTATGCCAAACATCATATGAATATTTATCTGAGATGGCTAGTTTTGTCAACTTAATACATTGAATCACCTGGGAAGAGACTGTCAGTGAGAGGTTGTCTATGCTATGCTTTGGTGACACATCTATGGGGGATTGTCTTAATTAAACTAATTGACATGGTAAATTCTAGTCCAGTATGGACAGAACCATTGTTGAGGCAGGAGGTATTGGACTGCATAAGAGTAAAAAAGCTGAATATAAGCAAACAAACAAGTATGCTTGCATTTATTTCTGTTCTTGACTATGGCTGTAAGCAGATACTTCAAGCTCTTTTCCCTGTGAGTTTCCTGCTATGATAGACTATAACCTTGAATTCTCAGCTGAAAAAAACTTTTTAAGTTGTATTTTGTCCAGATATTTTATAACAGCAACATAAATTATAATATAATAGTATCTACAGCAACAAAAGGTATCATCATTGTTTGGAAGCAATTCCAAAGTTTAAAGGAAAGCCAGGTTTGAGGTACATGCCTGTAATTCCATTGCTCATGAATCTGAGGCAGGGAGATCAGCAGTTCAAGCCCACCATGAGTGAAAGAGTGAGACTGTCTCAATATAACAAAAATGAGAACAAAAATAAAATTCAAATAAAGGAAAGAGCCAGGTGGTGGTGGCACACACTTTGAATCCCAGCACTTGGGAGACAGAGCTAGGCAGATCTCTATGAGTTAGAGGCCAGCTTGGTCCACAGAGCTAGTTCCAGGACATCCAGGGCTATACAGTGAGACCCTGTCTTGAAAGAACAACAAAAAAAATCAAGAAAACATGTTTGTTTTTCTTGTTAGTATTTGTTGGAGCCCACCTAATTTTCCTAGCAGCTTTACCCAGCAGGACTGCATAAGAGGATGATTGAACCGCAGGCCTGGGTACCAGGTGCTTGGAAGTGTCTACACTTGGCTCTATCTAGCAAGGGGGAGGCTTTTGCTCATGCACTTGACATTGTTATAAAAAGCCCTTTTGAATAAAGTTCTGTGCCCAATGGATTAGGATCCAGGCCCTCTTGCGGCTATCCTGTATTTTCTGTCTGTCTCTCTTTAGCTATATTTCTATCTAATATTTCCTGCTGTTCCTGCTCAAGAGTACCCTGGGTAAAAGTGGGGGTGAGATGTCCCCCCACAATTATTATTATGCTGACCATATTTATATTTTTATTTTTATTTTTGTCTTTAGAAACTCAGCTTTCTATTCTTAATTAACAACTGAACAAAAGAAAAGAGTTTTAGTAAAAAGCTGTATCACTTAATTATGTTCAATTGGCCTTTCCTATGGCTTGTTATACTTTACTCAAAAACTTAGTTCTGGGATGCGATGAAGTTATGTCTGAAAGGGGCAATTCCTTGTTAATAAAATATGATGCTAATAACATAATCAAAACCTATAAAATAAAAATCCTAGCCAATTAATTACTTACATTTTGTGATGCTGGGCAATAGGAAGTTTTTTATTAAAAATAGGAATTTTAAATTCTGATTATGTCCATGTAGAAAGGCAGATTGGTCATAAATAAAAGGCAGTAATTACTTTCTGGAAATGTTCACAGAGTTCAACAGTTAAATGTAGGATTCTTTGTCATCAGCTATATCATTATTAATGTAGTCAGTGTCCTTTAGACTTCCTTGATCTCTGTTACTTAATCCTAGATATCAGTACCAATGACAAAATCAGGTATTGGTGAGCTCTTACTTAGAACCCTGCCTCCGTGTGTGTGCATGGGTGTGTGAGTCTGTGTGAGGATGTGTGTGTTCATTTCATGTTTTTGTATTACTTAACGTTTTTCCTTTTCTCCCTTCAACGCTCCATATACCCCTCCTTGCTGTCTTTCAAATAAATGGTTACTTTTTAATTGTTATTACAAATATAAATGTAGCATGCTCAGTCTTTACAATGTTACTTGAACATAGGTTCTCATGGGGGAGGATTTGGTATTGAATAACCAGTTGGTGTGCTTGTTCATAGAGAGGGTTATTTTTCCAGCTCTCAGCTTTCCTTTGTAGCTTGTAGTTCCCTGCATCAGATTGAGGCCTCATGGGCTTTTCCTCTTCCATTTTGCCATGTCCATTGGTGTTATTTTTGTTTGGGCCCTGTCTGGGCACTCATGTTGGTGAGACTTTATGGGTATATCTTCCAACATTACTAGGAGACCCAATTTTATAGCAAACTCCCTGATCTTTTAGCCCTTACAATCTTTCTGACCTCTCTTTCTGCAATGTTTTCAAGTGTTTTGTGGGTGTGTCCAATGGGACTGGGCACCACATGTCTGTATTCACTTTGGTTGTGGTTTTCTGTAGTGTCTCCTGTTATGAAAACAAGTTTCCTTGAAGACTATATTTATCTGATGGTATAATGACAAATATTTAGACTGTTGTTTGTTAGGGATTGTGATGGTCTACCAAAGCTGTGGTTGTAGGAACTAATCTGAATGCCTGCTCCCTGAGGATTAACTTTGATGGTACCAGAAGGGACATGTAAACTTCCAAAAGTGGTAGACAAGCGACAGTCCTACCCAGTTATGACACCTGTGACACATTATGACATCAATGACCAGCAAGGCAAGACAAACCTAAGGGTGAAGTAGTGACCCACACTTTTGAGGAGCCAACAGCTCTCTAATTGCATTGAAGACCCACTCAATGAGAGAGAAACCATGCCTGCTGCTGGAAACCTAGCTAATTACTCAGTGCTAGTGAAGTTACAGGTATCAATTGTTTCTTATGAATTACTTTATTTTTCCTCCATATTTCTTCTTTCTTCTACTCTTCTTTATTTCTATCATTCCTCCCTTCCTCCCTCCCTCCCTCCCACCCTTCTTTCCTTCCTTCCTTCCTCCCTCCCTCCCACCCTTCTTTCCTTCCTTCCTTGGGCTTAGGGGTTACTTAGGGACTCAGTCATACTCAGAAAGCACCATATCATTGAATTAAAAACTCACTTTCAGCCTATACTTCTTTATGTACTTTGAACAATGAATTTAAAAAGTGCTCAGTGAATGACATATGTTACAAAAGTTATTATATAAAATAGTTTTGATCATTTAACATAGCTAAAACAATTAGCATCACTGAAAATATATGTTGTTTACACTTATAATGTAAAATTAAGAATGTGCAGTTTCTTAAATCATTGGAGTATTCACAAATCTGGCAGGATTGAAGATATACTTAGCTGATGCTCCAGTAATATGTTCACATAGTTCACTGCTGGGAAAACCAAAATAGTTATGTTCCCCAGGCTGTTTTATTAATTTTTTGAGTTAATGACTGGACCATGGGTACAGAATTTTTTTTTTTTTTGGTTTTTCGAGACAGGGTTTCTCTGTGTAGCTTTGCGCCTTTCCTAGATCTCGCTCTGTAGACCAGGCTGGCCTTGAACTCACAAAGAGCCTCCTGGCTCTGCCTCCCAAGTGCTGGGATTAAAGGTGTGCACCACCACCACCCGGCTACAGAAATTATAACAAAATTATGATTGTGTACAAAGAAGCCAGAGTATTTTTTGGTATTTCAATAAATATTCATCCAAATCAAAGCAAAGTAATACCTCTACAATTCTTAAGCTTCTTTAGTCATAACTATTTTCTTCCAACCTAAGGGACTAGACAGAAAGTATTGCAAAAAAAGTATCTTGTGTGGGGAGATGGAGTGGGTTGGGAGGGGGAGGCCAGGGGGCAGGAAGAAGGGGGTCTTTGATTCATGTGTAAAACGAATGAAAAAATTTCCCTTTTTTTTCATTTTCATTATTAAGAAATTTTCTACTCACTCCACATACCACCCACAAATCCCCCCTCCTCCCTCCTCCCACCCCCCAACCCTCTCTCCCAAGCCACCCCACATCCCCACATCCCCCAAATCAAAGTCTCCAATGGGGAGTCAGCAGAACCCCGCACACTGAGCTTAGGCAGGTCCAAACCCCTTCCCACTGTACCAAGGCTGCACAAGGTGCCACACCACAGGCACTGTGATTCCCAGAAGCCTGCCCATACGCCAGGGACAGATCCTGATCCCCCTGCCTGGGTGCCCCGTACACAGTTCGAGCCAAACAGTTATCTTCTGTATCCAGAGGGCCTAGTCCAGTCCCATGGGGGCTCCACAGCCACTAGTCTACAGTTCATGGGCTTCCACTAGTGTGGCTGGTCATCTCTGCATGAGAAAACATTTTCTTAATAAAAGAAGAAAAAATAATAATTTCTTCTTGTATAACAGAAACAGAATTCTATAATTTTCATAAAGATAACTTACTAAGTGTCAAAACTTGTGGATTTGGTCACCTAGAATAGTCTGTGCAACAAAAAAAAAATGGCCTTACGGAAATAAAAAATAAGCTTTTTATATATGATTTCCTTATCCTGACTATTACCTTCTCCTGACTATTAATACTTTATGATTACCTTTATTTCCAATTCAAATAAAAGATTGCAATGATACATATGGCAAATCTAAAATCTCATGAATTTTATTCTGTAAAGAGCATTGATAATGGATATTTTAAAATCTCAGAGAGCCAGAGTACTCTTAACCTTTAACCATTTGTAAATGGTCTGTCCCTATCTCTTCTGCAAGAATTAGTGTATACTTCAAGTTTGGTGCATTGCTCTTCTTTAGCAAAATTAGAAACGTTGGCTTTTGCTTTCATAAGTGGGAAGCTCTTAATAAAAAGTATAAGCAAAGGGAAAAAAAGAAAATGTACATACACAAACTTTTGATTGAAGTATTTTCCAACTTAAATCTACAAATACAGTACTTTATTTTTAATAATACATTACTTAAGATAATTCAGAAAAAACTTTGTTTCTGAGAATAGTGGCCTCCAAGTTTCTATTGCATATAATAAATTACCCCATAAGTTTTATAAAAACTAAACTAACAACTTGTATTGATAAAAGAAATAGCTTCTGTATTTGGTATCATTTGGACAATGTAACTATTTTACATAATAACAAACATGATATTAATAATAGGTTGCTTTTCTCACAAAGTATTATGATAGGCTTTAAGCATGAGCCTAATATTATTAGAGATGCTCTCTCATGTATAAGAGTTTAACTTATAAGCTTTTGGATAGGACAATAACAAGAGATATTAACTTGAAACTACACTTGAAATTTGGAATTTCTATTGATTCCAAAGACATTAATATGTGGTATGTTATTCCCTCAGTATGCTGAGTAGTAGAATCAAGTCATATGCCCCAAGTAGCCACAAAAATCACAGGTATAAATATTTGATATTATATACTGTGTTACTAGCATTTTTCTTGAAATAATTATTCCATAAATTACATGATATATGCAACATTTTATTATAAGTTTTGCATCAGACAACTTTGCTTAATTGCAGTATAGTATATGTTTTCTGCACACATTTCTGGTAAAAATTGATTATACTGATAATTGCTAGCTTAGATGTATTAAATGCATTTTCAGCTTAAGCTGTTTTCAGTTTATGATGGGCTGATTAATATCCATATTCATTGTAACTGAAGGAACAACCCCATTAGATAAGTATTATTGATTGCTCTTTGAAACATGAATAACAGATATGCCCTGAAATCTTCTGCCCTGGTGAAAATTCTATCAATAGTTAACTGATGTTCTAATCACAACTGTTCACTATTTCCTCTTCAAATAATGCTCCCTAGTTAGGCATACAAGTGTTATAATGTAGATTATTGGAATTTTCAAATTTTATGTAAAATATGTTTCTCTCCACATTGCCAACAAAGGCTGTATTACCTAGAAATATAAGAAGGAAGATAACAGTGGAATATGACTCAGGACATAATGAAATGCATAAAAATTCAGTCTGCTGCCACCTCAGTGTTTCTTAATTTGCCTCTGTGCTTTTCAACATAGTTCACAAGTTGATCTAGCAAGTTAACACATTAATCTAATTGCAATGTCATAAACCATAAACCATTTCACCTGTCCAGAGGAGGCCTCATGCCTCTGCAGATCCTTCTTCTCATAGCTGTTTTGCATTCTTCATTTTTATCTCAACTATTACTCTCTCTCTAAGGAAAACTTTTGGGAATTCAAAGCTATGCCAAAGCCCCTGTGACACATAAATTGCTGTTCTGCTATTCTTGATAACAGGATTTACAAACCGTGCCGATAGAGCACAACTTGTGGCATTTCAAAATATTTGAGGATGAAAAAAATAAAGAAAAATAGAGAAAAAATAAATTAGGACAGAATGTGTGAAAATCTTTTGCTTATATGATGTTCCTCTTCAAAACATATCAGATATTTTCTTAAAGATATGTATGTACAGCTAATCAAATTGCTACAAAAATGGTGTTTATTATTCAATTTCAATAAGGCTGATTCCTACTGTTAAACAGGTTGCTCCCTAAGAACTAGCTAGCCATTTCCCACTACTGTCTCAGCAGGAGCTTGTGGGGCACCTTCCTTTCCGAGAATCACAGGGAATACTTCAGTTTTGCAGTGAGATGATCTCGGATCATTTTCTACTTAGCCATTTTCAATATACGGAGATATGCAGCCTTATCTCTTTAAGCATCTGTTTTCTTTGTTTGGGACACATGATATTTACACATCTTTAAACATGTAATATGGATATTGTTTTTCACTTTTTTCATACAAAATGGATTTTTAATACAATATATTCTTATTACAGTGTCCCTCCCCCAACTCCTCCCAGGTTCTCGCCACATCTCCACCCACCCAAATACACACTCTTTCTTTCTCTCTTTCATTAGTATATGAATAGTCCTCTAGAATTAGCAATAATAAAATAAAATTAGATAAAATAAAAACAAAATAGTATTAAACAAATAAACAAAAGAAAAAGGGGAAAGAAAAAACTCGAGACACATATAGAAGTATACACACACACTGCACATCTAGAAAACCCATAAAAACACAAAAATAGAAATCATAACACATATGCAAAGGACCTCTATAGGACAAAAAAACTTTGATAAAGCATTATGATACAAATAACTTACATCATATTTCTTATTGAAATTAGCAGAATAATTACAGCTGTACAAGACCAATGTTCAATTTTTTTTTAATTTATACAATTGTGGAAGAATGAGCCTTAATATAGGTGCATCATCCTCTCAATGCTTATTTTTACCTACTGTGTGTCAAGCACTGTGCAGGGGACCAAATGCTAATTTCAATTATGTCTAGTTTTGATGAACTTTTAACAATGTTAAGATTTTTAAATTAAAATATAATGGTGCCGGGCGGTGGTGGCACACGCCTTTAATCCCAGCACTCGGGAGGCAGAGCCAGGCGGATCTCTGTGAGTTCGAGGCCAGCCTGGGCTACCAAGGGAGTTCCAGGAAAGGCGCAAAGCTACACAGAGAAACCCTGTCTCGAAAAACCAATATATATACATATATATATATATATATATATATATATATATATATATATGTCACTTTCCCCTCTCTTCTCCTTCAACCCCTGCCATATCCCATCCCACTCCCTCTCAAATTCAAGGTCTCTTAATCTTTTAATTATTATTGTTACACATGTATGACTGGATGGATGGATACATAGATAGATAGACAGACAGACAGATAGACAGACAGATGATAGATGCACAGCCTGCTGAACCTATTTAGTGCTTAATTTATGCATATACTTTTAAAGCTACCCATTTAGCATTAGCTAACTAATTCAGGAGCTCTTCCTTGGGAAAGACTAATTTTCCTTCTCTCAGCAGATAGTAATTGCCTGTAGCTCTTCATCTAGATGTGGAGACCCTTAACATTTCTCCCTTCAATGTAGATATGTCAGCAGGTGTTGTCGTTGTTCAGGTCATGTTTAGGCAGCTACACTATTGAGATTTCATGGTTGTGGCTCCCTTGTCATGTCTAGAAGATACAATCTTGCAGCAGTCTTCATGGTCTTCTGGTTCTTACATTCTTTCTGCCACTGGCCCCACCCCTCTGCCCTCTGCAACGTTCCCTGAGTGTCCAGTACTATAAGTGTTCTGTTATGGATATATTAATAGGGGCTGGACATCCCACAGTCATTTAAATTCTACACTTTGGCAAATTGTGCTTTTCTGTAATGGTCTTTGTCTTCCGGAAAAAAAAAAAAAAAAAAGAAGCTTTTTTGCCGAAGTATGAGAGTTATATTTATCTGTGGGTGTAAGTATAAGTATTCAAAATGCAGTTAGGAATTATATTGATTTTAATAGTCCTTTGACATCTTCATACAATGTATCTTGACCATATTCTCCCCCTTCTGCCAACTCTTCCCAGATCTATGTGCCACTTCCCTACCTACCTAGTTTTCATCCTTTTATTTTTAACTCATCAAGAACAATTTCTGTTAACCAAATATTCTTAGATGTGTGGTATTCCACTGCAGATTGGTCCACTTACCAGGGGCTCCACTTTTAGAAAAAAAAGTTCTCTCCCTTTCCCAGCAGCTAACCTTTGCCAATGTTTCACAACTAGTGGGGGAATTGTGTTCTCAAGACCCATCACTATGCTGGGATTAGATTTGGCTTGTGCACACACAGATTTGTGCATAATGTCATAGATGATGCGAGTTTATATGTGCAATTGTCCAGCTGTGTCTGGAGGATGTTTCTTTGCAGTCATGCAAACACTCTTACATTCTGCCCTATCTTCCAAAATGAAGGAAAGGAGGTGGTATATATATATTCCCTTTAAGGCTAAGCATTTTGCTGTCTTTTATTCTCTGCACTTTGAACAGTTGCAGTATTAATCACCATTTAATGTAATTAATGCATAGTCTTTTGAAACCTCAAAGCCCACCCCCAGTGACACACTTTCTCCAACAAGGCCACACATACTGCAACAAGACCACATCTCCTAATCCTTTTAGTCATTTCAGTTACAAGACCTGGGGACTATGCATTTAAATATATGAACCTGTGTGGGTCATTCTTATTTAAACCAACACAATACTTAACGTGGGACTTCTTACAAAATGGACACATTAAAAGATCTAATTTTCTTACAATGCTCATGAACTCAGATGAAATTCTTTTTGTCCAAATTTTTAAACTCATTGAGAATGACTTTGTGTAGTATTATTTATATTTGATATAGACAATGAAGACTGGATTATTGCCTCAATATTTGAGATAGAGCAGCAAACCCTTAGAAATGGTTTATAAAGGAGAATTTGTAAAATGAGTACGAATTATTTACTATGTCTCCCTGATTAAGTCTTCCTGCTCCTGGAATATCTCTCTTTGAATTTTGTTTAAAATATTACTTCTTTTTTCTTCCCCAATTTAGCAACAAGCTTTTTAAACAACCAGCCTGTCCTGGATTATTTTTCTTTATATCCTTAGTCTGTGACCATATGTTTTAAATTTGTCCCTCCATACTATTGACATCATAATCTTAAAAATCATTAAGTGATTTTATTACAAATTGGCAGTTGTCATGGCCATTCGGCTATGCTCTCATTTCATTGACATCTCACAGGATATAAACATAGATAAGCATGGTACATCTTTCAGATTTACTTATTTTTCACAAAGATCCTAAAATTTTTGTATGTAAATAGATTTTTACACACTAAAATATAGACTTTGTGTGAAATATACCTTCTAATTGTATTTGAAAGAACTGTTATAACTGTAGACATGTATTCTAAATCATGCTTTGTTGCTATTCTGTTGACTTTTAATTCTGCTGTACTTTCAGATTCTCTATAGCTTGATTGGTCTTTACATGTAGAGTTTTTCAGGACATTATTCAAACTGATAATGCCAGCCTGTAAGGCAGCAGGCACAAAATACTGTAGAATCTATATTCCTATACAAAGTAGGACAACTTTACATACAACTTGTCCATATACCATGTTAAATCTCTAGTTGTAAGCTTGAACAAGTGGAACACAAAAGATGATTCATTACATTCAGAAATATCAGTTGCCTAAGACAATAGTCAACTTCCACCTTTGTTGAATGTATTACATAGCACAAGAGTAGAGCCCCTGGCACTCTGAGCAGAGAAGTCAGTACAGAAGTCCAGGGAGGCCTGAGTATAGATAGGTTGTAAGGGTGTTAAACTTCAAGTGGCTTGCCTGAAGTATGCTGTAGTCCTCCAAGCATTGAATATCTATAGGACGAAAGTGTTGTATTATTTCTGCTTGATCTTTCAGCTACATAGTATGATTTAATGATGAAGAAAATTTTGAAGTCTTTGGCAAATTTAGTTTCTGCTGAGTCCATAGTCATGATAGAAATGAAACCAAGAATTAGAAAATAAAGTAGCTTCTCTTACAGGCAAGAGAAATGCCAATCTATGGGCCCCGCGCAGATAATCCCTGGTCAGTGATGAGCATCTCTTGAACACTCACAAGCACAATTCAACAGTGAATTTACAAAGCCCTTTTTTCTGTCGAGAGAAGCAACAATTCATCTGATTAACAGAACTCCTTTGTAATTGGACAATCATGTTTCTCAAAATGTTTTGGATTATTTTCATCTTCCCACACTTGATAGTATTTAATTTTACTACAGTGGCTTAGTGCATGCCAAGATGTAGACAAAGGGCAATTCATTTTATCATCTGTTCAAATCCTTTTTCATTCCATCCTTGTTCCATCTCATCAAACTCAAATAAATATATTATTAAAACTTAGGAAGAAGTGACTCTGTCTATTCATTAAATGACACTACCTTCTGGGAACATGACCAGTGAATACTGTTGACAACTGTGTTCATTAAACAGAAACTAATAGATTAATTTGATTTCAATTCTGTCTATAGTTCTGCTTTTATACCTTCTTATTGAAAGGAATAGATATTTGTCAGAAAATTATATATACAGTACAATATTATAATTTGTCAGAAAAATGTTTGGCATACATAATTTTTTCATTGCTCTAAGTTTGGAGAACACATGGATGGTCTTCACATTTGGATGACAGGATATTTAAAGCTCTTTATAATAGCATACCTTAACAATCCTTGATATGTTGAAATGAGTCAAATTTCATATTACAACACAGGCTATTTATTTGAACAATATGTGGGAGTACTTTGCAGTGGACCTTTTAAACAGGACAGATTCCCTATCTGTCATTGCTGAAAGAATAATCTAGATATCAGGTGAAATAAAGTGCTCTGAAAATTTCTTTATTTCATTCAAATGAGTTTCAAAATACATTTCCCATAAGATCGCTTTCCATTTCGCATTTTACTCTATTTCTTGAATTTGTAAGTAGAGAATTGATGACATCTTTTATATCTTACCCAGAAATTTTTAATACACAAATCGATTGGTGGAGCTTCTATAACAAGGGTTTTCTGGACACCATTGACCTTGCTGTCAAAATTGTGCTATCAGCAACATTTGTGTTTGTCCAGCTCAGTAATATTGTTACTTTGAGCAGCTATATACCTACCCTTTAAAAGGTTACCAGTAAGTGAGACTAATGGTCCAAAATATTAATTAAAAGCATCAGCATACTGCCCCTCTGCTAACCATCTCTCTTGATCTCCATTATTTCTATTTTATGTTTAGGTTCTCCAACAAACAAATATGCTCATAAAAAAATTCACTTATTTTTCCATTCCCTATTAACATGGATTATTAATTGAGAATGGAATGGTAGACAGTATTTGGGAGATGACTAAGATATATTGGTTCTAATCCTATACCTAGCATTAAATAACTTCAGATACTGGGTAAATTTTGCCTCTCTAGACCTTGTTTAATCGTATATCAGGCTATAGTACAGTTTCTTTATTTTTCCCCCCCTCTGTCCTTTTTTTTTTTTTTTTTTTGCAATACAATTCAGTTCTACATATCAGCCACAGATTCCCTTGTTCTCCCCCTTCCCGCCCCCCATTCCAATCTCCTCCAGGGCAAAGCCTTCCCCACAGACTGAGATCAACCTGGTGGACTCAGTCCAGGTAGGTCCAGTCCCCTCCTCCCAGGCCGAGCCAAGGGACCCTGCATAGGCCCCAGGTTTCAAACAGCCACCTCATGCAATGAGCACAGGACCCCGTGCCACTGCCTGGATGCCTCCCAAACAGATCAGGCCAATCAACTGTCTCACCCACTCAGAGGGCCTGATCCAGTTGGTGACCCCTCAGCCATTGGTTCATATTTCATGTGTTTCCGTTCGTTTGGCTATTTGTCTCTGTGCTTTATCCAATCTTGGTCTCAACAATTCTCGCTCATATAAACCCTCCTCATTCTCGCTAATTGGACTCCCAGAGATCTACCCAGGGCCTAGTCATGGATCTCTGCATCCAGATCCCTCAGTAGTTGGATGAGGTTTCTAGCACGACAATTAGGGTGTTTGGCCATCCCATCACCAGAGTAGGTCAGTTCGGACTGTCTCTCGACCATTGCCAGCAGTCTGTTGTGGGGGTAGCTTTGTGGATTTCTGTGGGCCTCTCTAGCACTTTGTTTCTTCCTATTCTCATGTGGTCTTCATTTACCATGGTCTCCTATTCCTTGTTCTCCCTCTCTGTTGTTGATCCAGCTGGAATCTCCCACTCACCCAAGCTCTGTTTCCCTCGACCCTCGCCCTTCTATAGTACAGTTTCTTAAAAGGTACATTAATAAACCCAGAGTTTCAGATTAAAATCTTATTTTGGCCACTTACCACATGTGTGAACCCCCCAGTAGAGAGAATAATTCTAATGTATAGATTTAGAAGAAAGATTGAGTTTATCAAGGAAAATAAATTTGAACTATAGCATGGAAAAAAGTGCTTACTATGTATTAACTGTACTAATCTAGAAAATTTGAGACATAAACTAGATCTGGTTTTGAATCTTCCAATTTTATATTTCAGCTTGTATGATTATGCATAATATCCTTGTTAGTAATGCCTCTTTCAAAGTGATTTCCCACAGCACTAGTATAGCATTTCTCTAAACTATTTCAGGAATTAGATGTAAATAGGTTAAACCTATATTATAGAAAGAATAATAAGACTCAGCTCTCCATTACCCACTGTTGCCAGAAATTTTTCACATATCAGTTTTCTAAAAGATGCAGCTTAAAGAAAAACCTGTAAAGTATCATTGTCAGCAAAGACAAACTATTTGAAATTGTTGACTGACTTTCAGATTCTGATACCAAATTGGAGATTGACAGTGTATCATAAGTCAAATTAGAATAACTGAAAGGGGTGCTTTAAAAATGAATGGTAAGTACATTTATTAAACTATTTAGACACTTCAAAAACAAAAGCTAATTCCATTGAGAAAACAGCACACAGCACCAATACATGAGTTTGATATTTAAAACTCACCTTGTCATCCATTTTCAAATACAATTACTTTGTCTTCTGAAAACTTTAAAGCCGTTTTACCTTGTGAGTAGCTGAAACAGTATCTTATAAAAAGGAATTTTCAAAGCAAAAAGTGACAGGAATGGTTGAAAAGATTGCTTAAATGCTAAGCTGATTTATATTAACTAGGGTAATTCCACATTATATTATAATGCCCTATGAATGTGACTTTCTCCTTAATGGACAAGGTTTTTTTGGAACAAAGACTGTGTGTTACCGTTGTTTGAATCATCGAAGTCTAGTACATTACCTGATACATAGAAGCTGTTAATCCAGAAATTGAGAGGAAAAAAGAATTCACTCACTTTTACCCTTTATGGCTCTGACAGGAAATAGCAACTAAGAGCTTTTTCTTGGGTTCTCTTTTACTATTACTTGCTTAGCAATTATTTGACTATTGTCAGAAAGGGATGAATGAGAGGTTGATGTCACTTCTTAGGATTATAAAAGTAACTTTGCTGGACATAGCTGAGCAAGCTGGAGCTATCAGCAGTGTTTTGTGATGCCTGAACAAAACCACATAGATGTTTCTGATAGTTGATTTCCATTGCTTTCTCAGTGAAACATAATGAAATGAGTGATGTCTATGAGTTTTGACAGGTTTTGTTATAGACTTATATTTGCCTATTCTTACATTTTAGGATTCTGAAACTTCTGTGAGATACAAAACTGCCAAATGAATCCAAAAAAAGCCCTACCCACCAGTGGGTCTAGCTGCTCTGTCCCTCTGTCTTATGTCTGCCCCTTAGTACTTTTCTCATCCCTGCGACCAAGCATCTTAAAAGAAGCTATTAAAGAGGGAAAGGGTATACTCAGGAGGGACAAACACGACAGCAGGAACAGGAGGCAGCTAATCACTTTGCATCTGTAGTGAGGAAGCAGAGAGTGAACAGGAAGAGGCACAGAGCTAGAAAATCTCCATGCCCACAGCCAGTGACCATATCTCCCCCAGCAAGGTTCACCTGCTAAAGTTTCCACTAACTTCCCAAACACCAGCTGTGTTCAGACACAGTATTTATTTTATGAGGGAGTTTTCACAGTCAGACCACAATGGAGTATGTATTTATTTATTTACTTATTTCTTGAGTCATTCCCTTGTATAGATAACTTGGATTCCAAGACCATAGAACTGATCAAAACACATCTTTATGACAAGGGACTAAAACTACTCCTACGTGACTGTGAACCTTAAAGAACAAATCGCCCCATGATATAAGTGTGAGTGATTACCTCATGATGTGAACTCAGGCTTCATCTCAACATAGGAACTCAACCTTCCCTTCAAATGATAACAGTGATAATGACTTTCACCAACTCACCTTTCAGGACTAGTTCCAAGGTTATGATCCCCTCAAACCTCTTCTCTGTTCTCCCTTCTCTAAAATCTCTGAGCTTATTTTATACCTCAACAAAGATCTGAGACAAACCAATTTGCTTGTCTGTTTTCTCGATGTGACCATGCTAATAAAGCTCTTGTTCTTCACTCACTGTCATCCTACCTAAGAACACATTGCTTGTTTGCTTTGCTCTGTATACGACCTCTTGTCTTGTGACATAATCTCTCAAACACTTAATATCGTATTTGAGAATGCTTTGTTTGGTCTACTTTTTTAAGTTGGATTGCTGTTAACCATTTCTCCAGAAAGCTTACACTAGACTAGATGTTGAGAAGTACATATAATAATTAGTAGTATAATATATATATATATAGTATTAAATATCCCTTAAGTGCAGCTACTGTGTAGATTTGAAAAATATTTTAAGTACCTTATCCTTGAAGATCTAAACATATGCTTTGACAAAGCATGTATACAAATGGAAAATATACCTTTAAAATGTTGAATATCATTTGCCATTAAAATAAGAGAATCACAATGAAATATTCTTATACAGTTAAAAGAATGCATAAAACATTAATTATCATTTAGATTTATTTAATTTTTTATGCGTATGGGTCTTTTTCCTGAAAGTGTGTAGCATATGTGTGCCTGGATGCCACAGAGGTCACAAGAGGATATTGAATCTCCTGGAACTGAATTCAGATGGTTGTGAGACAACATGTGGGTACTGAGAACCCATCCCCAGTCTTCTGTGAGAATAAGTCTTTTAACCCCTGAGACATCTCTCTATCCCTAAAGAATGACTAAAATTGAAGAGATTATCACAAAGAGTAATAATGAAGACATGAAACTGTTAGAACCTTTATTATTGCTAATATGAGTATGATATCATCAGCTGATTTAGAAAATAAGTTCATAAGATATATATATATATATATATATATATGGATAGATAGATAGATAGATATAGATATAGTAAGTTTCTACTTAACTTTACCAAAAAAAAAATCTTGTGAAAAAAAATATATATATTCCCTTAATCCAAAATTTTTCTAGGAAAATTATGTCCACAAAATACAAATGCATATATTATATATGTTCATAGGCACATTACTCATGATAGCGCAAAGTGGAAGTAACTCAAATGACCATCAAATGGTGATTGCATAAACAAATTATGATAGATGTGATCAATATGGTACTACCTCATGATAAAAAAGACTATTAGTATATGCAACAACAGAATCTTAAACATATTTGGCTAAATGAAGCAAATTGGATGTGAAGATTGAATATTGTATGATACCAATTATAAGGTAACAGAAAGTAGGTCATTGATGCTTAGCATGCAGGTATGGGAATAAAAGCTTTATTTTTGTAAAGAGAACTTAGGAAACATTTTTAGTGACAAAATATTCTATACATTGATTATAATGATGACTAAATTATTGCACACTTGTTACTACTCACTGAATGTTATACTTTTTATATATAAGTTATATGTTGTTAAAATGAGTTTTAAAATGTTTGCTAAAATGTTAACTCCTAACAGGCAGTTTTGATTCTTGGAAAGTTCCACAATTAATCTTTATGTTGGTGAAACTTATGAAGGCCAAAGTATAAATCATAGCCATTTTATATTATACATCAAGTAGTTAACCTTCATTTATATCTGGCTGTGAATTTCTATTTTTTAAATAGCTTTCAGAGTCCAGAATTGAAATATTGGAATAGGATATTAGATATGTTGTCCATTGTGAAGGAAAAAGATGTATTTGACAGGAGAAGTCGAGAAGAGAGTAGAGGGAATTGCTTAGTATATGGTAATGAATGTTATATGTAGCATTCTAGTCAGTATTGGACAAAAAAATGATAGAAAAAAATAATAAGTTAAAAGTTAATGAAAAATAAATGAAATTATTTACTATACACTTAATTGGCAATGCTTTTAAATTAGTAGGTCATTTAATTTTGAAAATAACTCTGGATTAACTGAAATCCTCACCAGTCACATATTTATAGTTGAAAAAAGCACAGTACACAGAAGTGAAAGAACTTGTCCAAGATCAGAGTTATAAGTGGCATAGTTGAAAAATATATTCCTAAAGTTATTACCAAGCAGTATAGATAATCAACAGTTGCCACCAGTAATACCATTTAATATTTCTTCATTTGCAATTGCTTCTTTTTTAACTTGGTGACTCACAGGTTTAAATTGAAAGTGGCAAATCCAATTTATCCTAGAAAATTTCCAGAATTTATGTGTAGGAATCTAGGCAGCTAACTTGCAATTGGTAAACATAAAAAGAAAGATGCTGAGAACAAGTCAAGGAATGAAAGTAATGAAGCAGTAACTGAAAGCCGTGAGAAATTAACTCTGGAATTGAATCCAGATCAATGAAACTTTCCATGTCAAGTGCTTTCTCTCCCACACGTGGCCGATCTCAAAGAGTCATTTAAAATTATATATATACATATATATTATACTGATCTAGGGAGAAAAGTACTACTCTTTATGAATGACACAAGTGCTTTTAACCTTCTTTTGCAATTTATTGTCACCATTTCTGAACTAAGTTATTTGACATTATTTAATGTTGGATGTATATCCTGATATGTCCAATCATGCAAATTTGGCCTCTGATTAAGTACATGCAATTCCCTTAAGGAACTCTGAACTAACATTACAACTAATTTAGATAAGCATTTATGCCACAAAAATGACATAACTGCTTTGTGAGATTTTATCATTTTTATGGTTTGGTTTTGAGCCTAGCCTTTAATAGCTGAACTATCTCTCCAGCCCTCATTTTTAAAATTTGTTTATTTGTTTTACATTCTGGTCACAGTTTCTCCTCCCTCCTCTCCTTCCAGTCCCTTCCTCCAACCCCTCACTCTGTTCCCACCTCACAATCCGCTCTTCCTCCATTTCCCTTCAGAAAAGGGCAGGCCTCCCATGGATATCAACAAAACATGGCATATCAAGTTTCAGTAAGACTAAACACCTCCTCATATATTAAGGCTGTGCAAGGCAATCCAGTATCAGGAATAGGGTCCCAAGAACCAGCCAAAGTGTTATAGACAGCCCCTGTTCCCACTATCCCACAAGAGGACCAAGCTACACAACTGTAACATGTATGCAGAGGACCTAGGTCAGTCCCAATAGTGTCAGTTCAGTCTCTTTGAGCCTCTTTGAGATTAGTTGATTCTGTGAGTTTCTCTGTTGAGTCCTTGACCACTCTGGCTCCCACAATCCTTTCTCCCTCTCTTCTGCAGGATTCCCCAAGCATGGCCTAATGTTTGGCTGTGGGTCTCTTCAATTGTTTCCATCAATTGCTAGATGAAGCCTCTCTGAAGACAATTGAACTAGGCACCAACCTATAAGTATGGCAGAATATTGTTAGGCACCATTACATTGAGATTTTTGCCTCCAGTAGTGGTTGGTTCTATCCTAGGTCTCTGGATCATGCAGCTTGTGGGTCCTGGTGCTCAAGGCAGTGTCAGAGGTGAACTTACTCTCCTGTCATGGGTTTTATGCTAAATCAGTCATTGGTTGGCCACCTTCTCAATCTCTAGGCCACCCTTATCCCAGCACATCCCATAGGCAGGACATAGGTTGAAGGTTATGTGGCTTCCTTGGTGTACTACTTTCTCCAGTTGAAGTCTTTCCTGGTCATGGAAGATGAGCCTTTATTTTTAAATTATATTACAAATTGGAATGGGAAGATGTAGTAAGTGAAAGGAAAAGTCATCTTTGTGCCAGGAAAGCTTGACAGGGAGCCATTGTTTATTTGAAGAGCCGCATAAGATGACTCCTTTCCCTTTTTGTAGCTGCCAGTGCTTTCCAACATTCACATAACTACATTTTCATACAATTTGCTTGAAATATAATTGGTGTCAATAAAGTGCATATAGTCAAAGAATATAATTTGCTAAGTTTTGGCATTGATACCTTCCTGTGAAAAAAATCACCACAATCAAGATAACAATGAACGTTGATTCTCCTAAAATTTCCTCAGTCTTTTGAAATCCATGTATTTCTGAATTTTTCTACTTTTGACCCCAGCCTTCAGGAAACTAGTGATCTTTTTCATTGCAAATTAGCATTCTATTAGAATTTATATAAATATTATTATAATTGTGTACTTTCAAAATGAAAGGTTTATCTTTTACACATGGCTTACTGTTTCATCAATAATTCATTAAATTTTATTACCAAGTAGTATTTTATCATATGGATGCTGATCTCTTGAGAAAATTTAGGATTATTTCTAATAGAGTATATTCTAAATTTGAAAAAAAGCTATGGCTATTTAGATAAAAAAATTGTGTATACATATGCGACAAACGTCTTGAAGAAGAATGGTTGATATAAGTAACTCGTTTAGAAACAGCCAAATTTTATATATATATACCAAATGTATATATATATATATATATATATTTTCAGTTGTTCCTCAACCTTAACAATAGTTTCTATGGTATATGTTTTTAATCATTAATTTTAATGAGTTTATTTCCAGTTTTGCTATTGGAATTCTTTTTTTTTGTTTGTTTTGTTTTGTTTTTTCGAGACAGGGTTTTTCTGTGTAGCTTTGCGCCTTTCCTGGAACTAACTTGGTAGCCCAGGCTGGCCTCGAACTCACAGAGATCCGCCTGGCTTTGCCTCCCGAGTGCTGGGATAAAAGGCATGCGCCACCACCGCCCGGCTCGCTATTGGAATTCTTGATGTTATATTGTGGCTATTAAATAGGAGTTCATTGGTAACTAATGACATTGCATATTTTAATAATAAACTCATTTATTTATATATTTCTCTAGCATAATCCCATTGTTTATCCATTTTTAATGTGATTATTCATATTTTGGTTATTAAATTTTGGTGTTCTGTGTACATTATATATACAAAAACCAAAAGCAAATGTGTGTGTATGTGTGAGTGTGTGTGTGTTATCTTTAGTTTTATTCTAAGGGTTTGTATATACCTCTGTGTTCTATGAAATAGATGTGTATTTTGTGTCACAAGGACTCCTGTTTTTGTATAGTCAGTTTGCAGTTTTAAGTTATATTTATAGAATTCATTGCAGCATGTGCTATAAGGTGAAGGTCCATGCTCTATATTTCTGTATGAGCTCTATGTGAATCAGAACCAGTTACAGAAAGCTTTCATTTCATCATTTAACTACTTTAGAAGTTTCATGAGAAGTGGTTGATTGTGTCTGTGTGTGTTTCTGGACTTTATGTTCTATACTAGTGACCTATGTGTCTGTCAACTTAACAACAACAGATTATCTAGATTAATACAGACTTATTGTAAGTCTTGTTATTAAGCAATGGAACTCCCTTTCCTTTCAAATGTCTTTAGTTATTCTGTTCTATGGCAGTAACAGATCCTGGCAATGAAAAACAAATATTAACAGGGAGAAAATAGTTCATTATCAAGTAATTTCATATGTACATTGAAGATACCCAGAGAGTGAGTAGTCCTCAAGTATTTGGCTTTGAATTGCAATTTATGAATCATCACCAATCACAAGAAGACAAGTCAAAGGAAAATTACTTTCATTTGCCATAATTTTTTTTAAAAGGTGGCATTAAACTACTTTTAATGCTGCTAATGCTCTTTTAGGAGAAAAAAGACTTTCTTATGTCCATTGGGAGTTTGAAAATCCAATTTATGAAATAAACTAACAACATGCACTTTAATTTAAGGGGGGGTATATAAATGTATTCTTTATATTAGGGAATATCACAAGAAGTGAAGGGAAATACACCAAAAACTATAGAAATCGAAAATTTCTTTTTAATAGAGAAAAGTATATTGTTTTGGCAAAATGTGAATGGTATTCAAAAGAACAGATGATAGCCCATGACAAAGAGGTCTGATAATGAAGTCAATCTTCAGTTTTCTCCTTTGAGATAATCAATCTCTAGTCAATATGATTTTCTTGGAGGGGACTCATGGTGATTTCATTCTTTTTGGAAGCTGTAGGAGAGTAAGAGAATTTCACTAGAAGCACTTTCTTGCATCTGTACTTCCTTATGTATGCAGTTTCAAGTCATCAGCACACAAAAATGGCCTATTTTAGAGTCGTGTATTTTAAACTCCTTAGCTTTCTTATAAATTCACACTTTTGTACATATTACTATTGCAATATGAATAGAAATGTTCTCCTCTTTCTTCCACTGAGTAATTCCTACTCTAAATAAATGTTAACCAGGATATCAAATCAACAGCTTTCTACAGCATGACTTCTGTCACAACATGAAACTAAAACAGTCATTTTATATTATTACCTTCCTAATTTAAATGCTTCAATTAGTAAAATCACACAAATAGTCACGTTCCTCAAAATGAAGTTTATCAATGAAAATTGTTTGATCTGAAGAGCACTGAAAAAAAAATTACTCAAAAAACAATAAACTGAGTTTTAGTGGTCTGTGAGATATTATTAGGTATTTTTTTAAAACCTTGTTAAAGTATGAATGATAATACACATAACATAAGAAGTAAACTCTGAAAGCATTACTTTGAGTGGTGTTATAATTTGAAATTGGAATGTCCCCAGTAACATCATGATTTGAATACTCGATCCAAAAGTGGTGATGCTGGTATGTGAGCTTGTTGACCCTTTAAGACAGGAATCCTGTCTTGAGGAAGTAGAGCTGGGCGGTGGGGAACATCTGATTACCATAGTCTGTGCCCACTTCTAGTCACAACTCTGCTTCCTGATCTGTCAAAAAATGAGAAGAAAATGAGCTGCTTGAAAATGCCTTATTTGCCTTGGTGAACTGTATCTTCTGAAGGAATAAGTCAAAATAATTCCCCTTTTAACCTGTTCTTGTGATGTATTTGGTCACAGCAATAGGAACAAGTATAGGAGTGGAACAGCCATCACAAAAGAATAATGAAGTTTCTGAAATTTTTGATTCAGTAAAATATATATATATATATCCGTTGTGAAAAGAATGTAAGCTATGCATAAGTTATTTGATATTAGTAAAAGTTAATCTAAGAATGGGATTATTATTTAAATACCTGAATCATACTGAGTAGCAACAAAATTTATATATGTACATGTAATAATAGGTGAAAGCAGCCAGGCACAAAAATTATAAACACTGGATGATTCTACTTATATATGTTTCAAAAGAGGCAAAAATGAGTCATACTGCTCAGAAATGCATAAGATAACAAAATACAAAGAAAGACAAAAATCATCCTTTCGATAAAAACAAATTTATGGCCGTCCTTATGGGGAAGGATAGGTGCTGAGAATTCTGACAATAACTTATTTTTATTTGAGTAATGGCTGCCTGAGTGTGAAACTAGTGATAATATTAAAGGAAACATCACCTTTCACAATAGCCACAAACAGTATAAAATATCTTGGGGTAACTCTAAACAAGCAAGTGAAAGAGCTAGCTGTATGACAAGAACTCCAGGTCTTTGAAGAAAGAAATGGGAAAAGATATCAGAAGATGGAAAGATCTCCTATGCTCATGGTTCAGTAGGATTAACATAGGAAAATGGCCATTTTACCAAAAGCATTCTACAGATTCAATGTAATCCCCATCAAATTTCCAACACAATTCTTTGCAGACCTTGAAAGAACAATTCTCAATTTCAAATCAAAATGACTCTGAGATTCCATCTTAAACCTTTCAGAATGGCTAAGATCGAAAACACTAATGATAGCTTATGTTAGAGAGGATGTGGAGCAAAGGGAACACTCCTCCATTGCTAGTGGGTGTACAAACTTGTGCATACATTTTCGAAATCAATATGGAATTTTCTTAGAAAATTTTGAATCAATCTACCTCAAGACTCAGCTATACCACTATTGGACATATACCCAAAGGAATGCTCAATCATACCACAAGGACACTTGCTCAACTATGTGGTTAGCAGCATTATTTGTAATATCCAGAACCTGGAAACAAACTAGATGCCCCTCAACCAAAGAATGGATACAGAAAATGTGGTACATTTACACCATGGAGTATTACTCAGCTGTTAAAGACACTTACATTAGGAAATTTGAAAGCAAATAGATGGAACTAGAAAAAAAATCATCCTGAGCGAGTTAACCCAGACCCAAAAACAAAAACATGCTATGTACTCACTAATTAGTGGATATTAACTGTAAAGTAAAGGATAACCATGATACAATCCACAGACCCAGAGCGCATAGGTAACAAGGAGGGCCCAATAGAGGACACATGGATCTCACTCAGAAGGGGAAATAGAAGAGATCTCCTGGGTTGACTGGGGGCAGATGGGGATGTGAACTTGAGGGATCAGTTGAGGGGGGGGTCTGTGCAGGGGGGAAGTACTGAAAGAGATGACTGGAAAGGGGGAGCTTTTCAGGATCAGGTAGAAATCTGATGCAAGGGATACTCCCATGAATCAACAAGGATGACCCCAGCTAAGACTCCTAGCAGTCGTGGATATGTAGCCTGAATTGGCCATCTCCTGTGATCAGATTGGTGACTATCCCAATTGTCATCAGAGAGCCTTCATCCAGTAACTGATAGAAACAGATACAGAGATCCATAGCCAAATATTAGGCCAAGCTTGGGGAATCCTGCTGAAGAGAGGGAAGAAGGATTGTAAGAGGCAGAGGGGTCAAGAACATCACAAGAAAACCCAAGGACCACATCTGACAGAGGGCTGATCTTCAAAATACATAAAGAACTAAAGAAACTAGACACAAAATACCAAATAACCCAATTTAAAATTTGGGTACAGGGCCAGGCGGTAGTGGTGCACACATTTAATCCCAGCACTCGAGAGGCAGAAGCAGGTGGATATCTGTGAGTTCAAGGCCAGCCTGGGTTATAGAGCAAGTTTCAGGACAGGAACCTAAGCTACAAAGAGAAACCCTGTCTCAAAAAAAAGGACAACAACAACAACAACAACTACAAAAAACAAAAGAAAAGAAAAATAGGATACAGATCTAAACAGAGAATTCTCAATAGAAGAATCTCAAATGGCTGAAAGACATTTAAGGAATTGTTTAACATCCTTAATCATCAGGGAAATGCAAATAAAAACAACTCTGAGATACAATCTTACACCTGTCAGAATGGCTAAGATCAAAAACACTGAGGACAGCTTATGTTGGAGAGGATGTGGAGCAAGGAGAACACTCCTCCACTGCTGGTGGTAGTACAAATTTGTGTAGTCACTTTGGAAATCAGTATGGCGACTTCTCAGAAATTTGTGAATCAATCTACCTCAAGACCCAAGGATACGACTCTTGGGAATATATCCAAGGGATGCTCAATCATACCACAAGGACACTTGCTCAACTGTGTTCATAGCAGTATTCTTCATAATAGCCAGAACCTGGAAACAACCTAGATGACCCTCAACCGAAGAATGTATAAAGAGAATGTGGTACATTTACACAATGGAGTATTACTCAGCTGTAAAAATCAATGACATCATGAAATTTGCAGGCAAATGAATGGAACTAGAAAATATCCTAAGTGAGGTGACCCAGACTCAAAAAGACAAACACAGTATGTACTCACTCATAAGTGGATACTAGATATAAAGCATAGGATAACCAGACTACAACCCACACCTCCAGAGAAGCTAGATACAAAGGAGGACCCTAAGAGGGATGTGCATGGTGTGCCCTGGGAAAGGGAAATAGATGAGATCTCCTGAGTAAACTGACAGCCTGAGGTTGGTAAAGGGAAGGGGATGAGCGATGAGAACATGAAGTAATGGGATGGTTAGGTTTGGGGAGGGATGGAGTGGGAGAGCAATGAAAGAGATATCTTGATAGAGGGAGCCATTATCAGGTTAGAGAAACCTGGTGCTTGGGAAATTCCAATGAATCCACAAGAATGACCCCAGCTAAAAATACTAGCAATAGTGGAGAGGGTGCCTGAACTGGCATTCCCTTGTAATTAGATTGGTAAATACCCTATCATCATAGAGCCTTCATCTAGCAACTGATGGAAGCAGATGCAGAGATCCACAACCAAGCACCAGGCTGATTACCAGGAGTCCAGTCTAAGAGAAGGAGGAGGGATTCTATGAGCAAGGGGGTTCAAGATTATGATGGGGAAATCTACAGAGACAACTGAACCAAGCTCATGGGAACTCACGAACTTTAAACCAACAGTGGTGGAACCTGCATGAGACCAAACTAGGCCCTCTGCATGTGGGAGACAGTTGTGTATCTTGATCTGTTTGAAGGGCCCCTGGCAATAGGACCAGGATCTATCCCTGATGCATGAGATGGCCTTTTGGAGCCCATTCCATATGGTGGGATGTTTTGCTCAGCCTTGATGCAGGGAGGAGGGGCTTAGTCCTTCCTCAATTAAATGTAACTAGGCTTTGTTGACTCCATATGGGAGGCCTTACACTTTTGGAGGAGTGGATGGGGGGGTATCTCAGGGGGAGTGGGGGAGCGGAAGGAGGGATGGGAGGGAAATTGTGGTTGGTATGCAAAATGAATTTTAAAAAAAAGAAAGAAAAGAAAACCCCAGAAAAAAAACTAACCTGGCTGCTAGGAACTCACAGAGTTTGAATCAACAACCATGGAGCCTGCATGGGACTGGCCAAAGCTCTCTACATATATGTGGCAGTTGTGTACCTTGGTCTATTTGTGGGACTCCCAACAGTGAGAGCAGAGGCTGTCCCTAATGCTCTAGCTGGCCCTTGGGAACCTATTCCTCATACTAAATTTCTTTGCTTGGTGTAAATATAAGGGGTGCTTATACATCAACTTGATACATCAACTTGATATGACATGCTTTGTAGATACCCACAGGAGGCCTGCCCCTCTGTGAACAGAAACAGAGAAGGAGTGGATGGAGGGGAGTGGTGGCAGAGGAGACATGGGGAAAGGGGGAGAGGGGAAACTATGGTTGTGATGTAAAATAAATTAATTAATTAAATAAAGAAAAAAGAAAAAGAACTAAAAAATAAAAAAGCAGTTCTATCAGCTAGTAAGTATTTCTTTTTAAATATAAGCTCTATAAAAACTAGTCCTGTATCTCTTTTAGAGTGTCTTCGTGGTTTAGAATTTTGTACACATTGAGTATCCAATGAATATTTTGAAACAAGAGAGAGAATGAATGAATGACTCAGTAAACATCCTTTCTGTGTTCAACCTTTACTCAGAAGCTGTGGTCTATGAGATGTACTCAAAGAGCTAGGAGTCTTATCTGGAAGCAATAGGAATCACCGCAATGAACAGATGACAGGAAATTCACAAATTCATTTCTCATTTACTTCTCTATCCCAAGGTAATGATCAATTTGATATACTTTATTTTTCTCTATAATAAATTAATAGTAATAAAATTCCTTTTCTCCTAGTAATATCAACTTCGGTACTCCAGACTTGTATACATGAGAATATTATTTTTAAAAGAATCAACTCCTATCCCATCACTCTAGTGCATTCTTGCTATTTTTAAATCATTATTTATCAATGGTTTGCTAAATAATATTAATAAAAGAAAATCACTAGGAAATTAATCAGCCTGTGTATTTAAAATATAAATAGGTTAACTCCTTCTTAGTCAAAGCATACCATTCTACTCCATTCTAAATATCTAAATGTGTGTTTGTCAATGAAGAATCATATTAAAAATAAATGAAAAAAAACCATTGCCGGTAGAGTAGTGGCTATAAATTACATAAGACTTGCTATCCCATTTTCCCCTTCCTTAAAATGTTGCTAACATCATCTCTATAAAAACATTTTGAAGGTAAATAATCTCAATAGTTGTAAGCTCAAGTGTGCTAAATGTCACTGCAGAAGATGTAGGATAGAAAAGTAAAAATAAAAATGTTCACCTAATAACTTCTTAATGTATTTTTAAAATAGCTTTTTCACACATGAGGTTCTTATATTTATTGTAAACTGTGAAACTGAAAGTTAGAGAGAAAACAGCAAGTGTTCAGAAATGTATATACATTTCAGTGAGCACTGTTTCTCATAAAACAGTCACCAATAAAACAAACATTATGTAAAAGAAATGTATTAACAGTGCTTTAAGCTCTATTTAGACTAATACTGTCTATATGAGATTCTACAGAAAGCGAAAAATGACTTAATTCCTTTTCATTAAATATGAATATTAAGTAATTATATATAAAAATGTTTTGCAAAAATTAACCCCTAAGTATACCTATCTTATTAGGTAAATGGAGGGTAAAGCAACATTTTCATTTATCTAAGTCGTATTTGTTCTGAATCTTTGCTTTTTTTAAGTCGTTCTTTTTTTTGGTTTTTCATGACATGGTTTCTCTGTACAACAACAGCCCTGGCTGTCCTGAAACTCACTCTGTAGACCAGACTGGCCTGGAGCTCACTCAAATCTGCCTGTCTCTGCCTCCCAAGTGCTGTAATTAAAGGTGTGTGTCACCACCACCCAGCTTCTTCTTCTTCTTCTTCTTCTTCTTCTTCTTCTTCTTCTTCTTCTTCTTCTTCTTCTTCTTCTTCTAAATGCTTCATGTGTATGGGTCCTTTGACTGAATTTAACCTCAGCAATACCTCTAATGTAAAGGCAGAATCTCAAGCAAATCATTTCTCTGATCTTAATTTCCATATTCGTCCTTTATTGGCCCCCTAAAAGCTAATCTCATAGACTGATAGATTCTGTAGTGTCACACACTTCTAGGATAAAAGCAAGTTTACTTATAAAAAAGAAAAACCTTGGTTTTAAGTAAAACCATCTATCAACTCTTCTTTTTCTATTCTCAGATTTCTATTTCTCTCTACTTGTCTACTGTAAACTATAGGACAAATAATCAGAGTCAGTTCAAGCTAGTAGAAACAGCAGCCAATATATGTATCATAGAGGTCAAAAATTTCACTTCAAAGATAGTGCTGCTCAGTAATCTTATATTTAGAAATATAACAACACAATTAGCAATAGGTTTAACATTGTTAAACACGTATGTCCACTTTTCTGAAGTCTTAAATTTTCTTGTTGGCTTATAACAAAGCCCTCTTAATATCTTAGATCTTTTATCCTGGAAAAGATATGTATTAGCCGTGCATGGCAACTCATACATCCACCTCACATGCTATTTCCATTTCTCCTTGGGTTATGTTTCCAGTTTTAAGCCATATATCAAATGAAACATTATAGTGGTAAACATATTCTAGTACATACTCTTGATTTGGTCAAATTTTACAGTGATTCTGCATTGGGACTTTTGGTGATTTGAATGAGAATGGCCTGCAGAGGCTGCTATGTTTGAATGCTTGGTCCGGTCTCCAATTGGTGGAACTCTTTGGCAAGGATCAGGAGGTGTGGGTTTGTTAGAGATTTGTCACTAGGGGTGGGCTTTGGGGTTCTAAAAGCTCATGCAGACCCAGTCTCTGTCTCTGTCTCTGTCTCTGTCTCTGTCTCTGTCTCTGTCTCTCTCTCTCTCTCTCTCTCTCTCTCTCTCTTTCTGTTGACTATAACTCTCATTGGGTAAAACTCCTCCAAATCCTATTCTTTTATCTCTAGGCACTCTCAAAACACATTCCTCACCATACCATGTCTACTTCAGACCACTTTCACCTGTACTCAGACCACCCAGTACCTTAATATATCCCAACAGGGTATTTTTCCTTCACTATTAGGACATGTAACCCAGAGTGTTATGCATGCTATGCACATGCTTTGACAGTGCCCTACATTCCAACTCCTATATAATGATATTCTTATTTTATTTTATTTTATTTATTTTTAAAAGCAGTGTGGTGAATTTTTGTTCTACTCTTAAAACCCGTTCTGGGATTTAAAAAGAAAACGTGGAACAAAAGCAGTATTCCTAAACCTATCTGTGAAGATGCAGTAACTTCCCCTTAGGGAAGAGGAACCTGTTCTCTTGAGGTCTTATGCTGCCCATTCTTGCCACCAGAGCAGCTGAGAGAATGAATAAAACAAGAAATTTAAATGAAAAAGCCTTAGAAAAAGGAAGATTTGAATAGCTTCCAGGGGCAGGAGAGGATTGTTATTCAAATGGAAGGATCTGCTTCAATCGTCTGAGAAACTACTTTTTTGACAATAAGTATGAAACCTCACAGCAATTAAAGTTATCTTACTAGCTGGCTACATCAATGTTTCTTACATTGTGTCTCTGCATTTACTATTCCAGTGGCATTCACTGTCAAGACCTAGTGATTACTGAAGCAGTCAGTGCAGGAAGAATCCCTTCCTCAGTATTATGTTCCTCTATAATAGAGAAAGTTTTGATTTAGGCTAAGATAAACCAACAATGAAAACAGATTTAACCAGGAAGAAACCAATAACTTTCTCTTTACCCTTCATTTCTCCTATAGGTATTGTGACAGGGCTACAGAAAGGAGTAGATGTTTGGTTCTTAGTCTGATAAGGAAATAATGAAGAATTCTCAGCTCAAAGATAAGCAGTTGCTAAAGACTTTGGCCATAGAAAGTATGAATATGTCTTTTCACTGCAATTTGAGCATGAGGTCTATACATAGAGATGGTTTGGGTCACCTAGCAACAGCAGGGTATGCAGCTTGAGCCCTATCTTCTGATACCTCCAAAAGTCATGATTGAGCTGTACCACTGTTCCATTTATAACTTCATTATTTAATTTAACAAATTTGTCAGACTGTAGAATTAAAGGTGAAAGAAATGGCAGAGATTGGAAAAGAACAGAGTGACCACCACCAAGATAGAAAGTGACTAATTGTGCTGATTAATTCATTTATTCATGTACTCATCAAACTCATATTGACTGTGTGATAAGTTCCACACCAAGTATTAACTGTTAAGATACTAATGTACCTTGATGCCCCCTTGTATGTTATTTCTTAAGGATATAGGTATTTGCTTCATTTACTATGTAGTCTTTGTCTGCATACGATGAACAATGTTAAATATATGCTAATCACTGAAATGTACTGAAAGCATAGAAATATATAAAAAAAAATGTTGAAATTTACAAAGAGGCATGCCCAAACTGCTCTGATTCAGGGTAGGTTTGGAAAAGTAGAGGTTGGCTAGGAAAGAGTTGGGAAGCATATCATTTTAACAGTTAAAAATGATCACACAGAATGTGCAGAGAAAAGCCTCCTTAATAGAACAATGTGTTTTTGAAACTTCGTCTAGTTTGCTATTCCTCTAGCATCACATATTCTGTGCTTTCACCAGATAAGCCAAATTAAAATTATGTATATACTGTCAGCCATGCAAAGTAACCAAGGAATGGTTTTTAGTGTGATAAAATTAGCTTCATGTCCAAATGAAATCCAACTGCAGATGAATGGGAATTTTAATGACTTTCAGAACAAAGTGAACTCAGACTACTGACTCTTACTTTCCATGGTGCACTAACATGAACATAGCTATCACACTGCAAATAAGTGGCTAAAACCATTCAATGTTTGTTTTAAACAGTGGTCAAGAGTTAGACTGCAATGAATGGGAGCAGAGAAATAAGTCTTTTTTTCTAGCCTGGGCTAAGTATCTATGCTATGAAATGAAACTGTCTGTGTTTGAGCCCCACTACTACCAAAACATGCTCATATTATGTATGAAAATATGTAAGAAAGCCAAAATCATAACCAAAAATGATATTTCAACTTCTCTAATGGTATAAGGAAATAAAGAGAAGAATCATTGTGAGTCTGGTATTTTGAGTTGTTTTCTTAAGCAAAGCATGAGTCTTCTTTGACTGCTCTATTCCCTCTGATATTTGTGGCCTATGGAAAGTGTTTATAGGTAAAGAGGAATTAAACTGAATTAACTTCATTGTTGAAAAAAAATTACAATAAATTGACATATTTTTATGTAAGATCTCCCTATATAGTCCTAGTTAGCCTAGAACTCACTATATAGATACCTAAATCCAATGTGTTCACATTTTAATGAGTGCAAAGCCAGAGTAAGTACAGGTGTTTCCCTGCTTGTCTTCAACAGCCAAGGAGAACATGGGAGTCTTGTCAAAGCAATGCCCTCTTTAACAAAAGGATCATGGGCATTTTATTCAGGAAGTCTATACATATTTACATGGGAGTTTCCCCATTCCTGAGTATACTCGGTTAAGTTTAAGGGCATCAAGCTTATCTTTAAAAGATTAAAGTAATAGCCATGAATGCCTCTGTGCATGATCAGGTAGCATAAAGTTTCAGTTGAAAAGTAGAGGATAATTTGAAAGTTCTTCAATACATAAGTCTGCCCTTAAAGGTGCTTGAGTGTCTTAGCAGGAAATAAACTCAGATATTTTATTCCTTATTCTTGAGAAAATTGGAGTGGTGGTTATTCTTCTGAATCTATCTCCATCTAGATGAGGGCAGTCTATCTAGTTAGGGTGGAAGTCTCTCATGGTAAAGCAAAATATGTTTTATGGTCTTTGGACCAAACAGTTTAATACTTTAAGGTGTGTGTGTGTGTGTGTGTGTGTGTGTGTGTGTGTGTGTGTGTGTGTGTGTATGTAGATCAGAGGACAGCTTTCAAGGGTCCATTGTCTTTTTCTACCACAAGGACCTCATGTATCAAACTCAGAACACCATGACTGGTAACAAGTGCCTTTACTGTCTTGTCTATTCCACCTTCCCTACATAATTAATTTGTTAAGTCATTTTAAGGCGCATAGAAATATGTCATATATTTTGAATAATGTCAGTTTTACTGATATGTAAAATTTATGTTTCCCAGATAATACAGATTTAATGTTCTGGGAAAATCAGGCCAAGGACAGTTAAACAAATAGGCCAGCTATAATAAGACAAAAGGATACTTTTGTTGTCTATTATTCTACAGTTATAACAAATGTGAATTTAAGCTTTTGATTAAAACATAAAAATAAAAGACCCTGAATATTTAGGGAATTAAACTTATATGCACAAACAAGTTAATGAGGATATAAAGGCAACTATATTCATTTACTACTTTGATTTTCTTATTATTTGAGTTTTTCCTTTAGTGTGAGTCCTAGTCTCCATCCTCAGAAGCATGTGTCTGGTGGTTCACTCTTATCTTTTGACTCTTGTGCTCTCTTTACTCTGGTACAATGGATCCAACGAGTCATTTAAGAAAAGTTTGGAGCTGATACAAATGAAGTCCGCTCTGAACTAGGCCAATTCCAAGGGGCCTTTGAGTCCTTGAATTTTAATATTCCCAGTCCCCTTGCTGACACGAGTGAAGCTGTCTGTATGTAGAAGGAACTGTCATGTTTGTCCACCCATTAAGAGGTAGCCTAGTTCTATTATGTTTCCTGTGAGCCTTAGTCTAACCAAACATCTATTGGTTACCACCAAGATATAAGTACTACTATTGCACCTTTAGATATAACTTGCTCCTTGTTGTGGTTTCCAGGCTTCACAGCTAAGCATGACTACTGATTGCTTCTTTCCTTTTTCAGCTAGCATAGCACCTTCTGGTATTATGAAAGCTAATGTTCAGGGAAACGGATTTTAAGACAGACCCATCTCAGTTCCTACAATTCCTGTGTCTGAAGTGCATGATGTCTTTAGCCTCTAATTTCTGTGAGGCAACCAAGTACAGTAGCAATAGCCTATGTTGTTTGAGGAGGCTCTTGGACTTTTCCCAATCTGATTTTCTCCATAGCTCTAAGCAATCCTTATTATTAAATGTTTGAATTGGGGAAAACAAAGTAGAAATGTAATATCTTAAATAAGTAGTGCTTAACCTAAGCATGATTTGTTTTAAAGTGCAATAAAAGCAAAAAAGTCAAAAGGCTTGCTCTGCAGACTTAATATCTGATGCCTACATTTTAAGATCTAATTAGCTGAGAAGGGCAAGATACCCTTATGACTGGAAATTTCTTTTGTAATGAGTTTTGAAATGCTTAACTAAAAGTCAGACTCATGCTTTGGAGACCTATCTGGGCTGAGAGCCCTTTAATATAACTTGTTTTTTTAATCAGACTTACAAGACTCTCTATGTTCATTCAACCCTTTACTTCTTAAAACATTTTTTCTGTTTTGTAGGATAAACACCAGAGAAAATAATCCAAGGACATGAGAGTTTATTAGGTTCTATGTGGCACGGCAAAGCAAGGAGGCCTCCAGCCACATAGCACTATAATAATTCCTTTGACTTGAATAACTAGACTGGGCTTTTATACTGCAGATGCCACCAAAGCATGCCCTTAAAGCCCCTCCTTTATTTCAGAAAGGGGATAAGATGGAGTCATTCAAATCTGAGAACTGTATAAGACAAAACTAGCAGAAGAGAAAGTTCTTAGACAAAAGAAAATGTCAAGGTTAAAGTAGGGTGTAGAGATAAACATAACCAAGTGCACATCAATACTTAAAAGGTTTCACAAAGGTCCCAGTAGGGCTTTGGGCTCTCAAGTTCTTCTCAGAAGGAACAAGCTCATAGCAGAGAATTCTATTTCCTTTCCAAAAGTGAAAACTTGGGAAGGAAATTTGAAATAATGGTTAGTAAAAATGCATGCTTTAGATATTCTTATGCAGATAAAAATTTGACTTTGGTGTTTCACAACACTGAATTTGTAAATAACACATCTGGGAGTTCTGGATTATAAAAACAAAACCAATCAAACAAACTAATAAAGAACCCACATGTCTCTCTGGAGATCCTTTATCTTTGTGCACATCTGCAGAATGGAAAGGGTGCTTTCAATTTCCCAACCTTTAAACTGCTAATAATTAGACCATGGATGTTTGTCTTCCAATTTCTCAAGAACCCCCTCTGAAAATTACGTAGTCTCTGACTACCTTCCTTTTGAGATAGGAAAAGCCTTTAGCCTCCCAACTCTGTGGTGGTGACATGGATAAGATTACTTCTTGATTCCTCAAATCTCAGTCTCTCAATGTAATTCCAAACCTGTCAGCAACCACTGTGCATTCTCTAATTTGTTGAACCTTTTCCCACTCTGTTATGAAACCCTATTAGCCAACTCAAGGGTTTCACAGCATTCACCAGTCATCAGAAACTTCCAAAGATTTGGAGTAGTCATAAGGTTTTCCCTGGATCATAGAAACAGACAGAATCCTCTTCCTTACCAGAGGTGCAAGAGGCGAAAGTTAGGGTCACAAGATGTTGTCTTTACCATATTGGGACTCAACTCCAGCAGGCTAGGAGGTCACATAGGAGATCTGCTTCTTTTCTTTAGGACTTATACTTATCCCACCAGAAGCTGAAGAGCAAGAGCCTTTGGCCCAACAAGAGCAAAGTCTAATCTGTGTAATGCAGATTTGTCCATAACAATAGCTTTGTTTCATGAAAACTGCAAAGCAAAAATAAGCACAGTCAAGGCACAAAAGAGTATAAAGTTTTATTACCTATGAGCTGACAAGGAGAGCATAGAAGTCATTTCCAAAACAAGGCTTTCCTCAAACAAAAGAAGCATGAAGATTTTATTCAAAGAGTCCATACACATTTATATGGAGATTGATTAATTTCTAATCATGTTTGGTTGAGGAGCACAGTCTTGAGAATGCTTTGGTTAAGGTTATGGAGTACATGTTTAATAAAGTGATGAATAAGAATGCTTCTAGGTATCATTAGCCTGAACTTTAAAGTTGTAGTTGAAAATAAAGCAAAGGATGATTTAAAGGTCATTAATATAGGAATCAGACTTGCTTAGTAGCTCACATGTAGAGAAGGCTGGCCTGGAACTTACAGAAATCCTCCTGCTTCTGCCTGGTTTTGATTTGTAGATGGTGTTAATTGATTTTATTTGTGATCCAAAAATCATTTTGTAATTCCAACAGCAACAACATGATTAAGAAGCTTGCTTCACCACATAGGAAAATTATAAGTATTCTCAGAGAAAAGGAAATGTTGTACAGAAAATGGAAGTGAGCCAAAGATATAGTCTAATTGGTTAAGCTTAAGTCTGTAATATTTGAGTGTGGTATAAACAGTTGACTGCTTTTGACTGGTTGAGCCTTAGCTACTTGCTTTAGGAGTAGATTATACTCTATTTGCACATCAATTTTGTTTACAGTTTATTAGGTAGGGATAAACTTTTCAGCCTGATTTAAAATGCATGAAAGCAGCTTTAGGTCAAATATAAGGTAGCTGAGTGTATGTTGGTGTTATTTAATGTGACTTTTAAAAGTATTTCAAAGCTAAGGCAAGTTCATCCCTAAACACTTATATAATTCCTCCAAGGGGTATAGTCAAGGGACCTCTGGCTTGGTTTTTATTGGTTTAGTGGAATAATGTCCTAATCGATTGGTATCTAGGTTATTTATTATAATTTCTGGCTTTTTGACTTAAATTTTTCTAAACTGGTATAAATAGATGAACTTGTTGAAAACTTTTTGGAGTGAGTGGGCTAGCAAGTATTCCCTTTTGTCCAGAGAACCTCCCTAGTATTGCATTAAGACTTTGGTTTTAATTTTGACTTTGTCTTTTGGGTCATCCTTTGTTTTTTAATAGCTACTTAAAAACCATCTATTATCCATGGTTACCTGCACAAGATCTGCTGAGATCAAGCCAATCAACATTTCAGTATGGATATGGGATGGACTCATAAGACTGTAAGCCCCAGCTATTGTCAGTTGAAGATGACAGAAGGAGAGCAAATCATTTTTCTTCTGATGTGGCCGCTAGCACACTGCAGGTGGTACTAATGCAATTCGGTGGGTGATTTTAAAATAGGAAATGAAGGTGGGAGGAGGATGTGTTGTTGGAGGTCCAGGAGAAATTGGAGTCAGGGATCCAGATGTGGTCAAGATATATTATATTCAGTGCTTTTCAACCTTCCTAATCCTGTGACCCTTTAATGCAGTTCCTCATGCTGTGGTAACTGCAACCAGAAAATGATTTCCATTGCTACTTCATAACTGTAGTTTTGCTACTATTATGAATCATAATGTAAATATGATAGCAGGATATCAGATATATGACCCCTGTGAAGGGATCATTCGACTCCCAAAGGAGTCGTGACTTACAGGTTGAGAATCATTAGTATATGAAATGGTTAAAGAATAAATAAGGTATTCTTTACAAAAATTTCACTGTTTGGGGAATAATCTTTGGTCTCAGCCTTCTTCCTTTTCAGAATTTTTTCTTAATTAGTGGTTTGATTAGCCTCCCTTGAGCTAAAACTGAGAGAGCAAATTCATTGATGCTTCTCTGGCTTTATTTCACTCCTGAAGCAGAAAACTTAATGGAAAAATAAGAAAGCTTCTTATCTTCAGCAAGAATGAATGACCTGGGTAATTCTCACACTCAGTAGGTGAACATTCTGGTCATCATAAAGCCAGTTCCATGGGGTTTACATAGAAAGCACCAACTGTTTCTTCTATGTGCATTTATAGGTTGAATCAGACATCTTCTCTGAGGAAAAAAACAGCTTTACATTCTGTGATGTTAATCTAACCCACCAGACTGGCTGTTTTCTCAGGAATAACCTTCTATGTGTCTGGAGCACTCACAGCCATCTGGGATTGTTCTATAGTGAGCTGTGAATTCGACATCAACCCATACATGATCTTCCACTCTGCTGCACTTCAAACTGAAGATTCTGTTCCTAAATTAGTTACTCCAACAAAGAGTTTAGTGAAAGAAAATTCCTGAGGAAATTATTGATACCAACATTCACCATGAAACAATGTCTTTGCATGAGGGTCTCAAGTCCAAATTGTTTCTGGGTTTTGGCCTTCACACACATTGTCTATTTTCTTGGTAACCACATATCTTATAGATACTTTCTGTTGTCCCTGTATAATTTTTCCTAAGCAGCTTAAAGGCTGGTGAGAATTCTCTGATAGATTGAAATATGAGCTTAGTATAACATCCAGGTCCAAGTCAGCTATTTTTTAAATGTTACTTTAATTATTTGTAATTAGCACACTGTATTAGAAGCAGAGTAGGGAAGGCAGAGGGCAGTTAGGAAGGTTACACCAATGAGAGAGAGGAAGCCAAGATGAAGCCCTTAGGATAGTCTATGTTCTCTGCCTTTTAGTCCTAGTCCTTGACCCCCACACTGCATAGACCTAGTCCTTGACCCATACACTGCATAGACCTAGTCTTTGACCCACATACTGAATGGTCAGTAAGGCTGAGGATGTCACCTTTGCAATCTTAGGCTTTCACCTCTTTATGGGTTTAGGTAACGGAGTTATAACTCTTTTGTTGTTTAGAATGTCAAGCAATTTTTTAGGTCTTGTATCTTTAATGTGATTTTAATATACCCATGTACCCTTACAGTTTCAGTTCACCCAAGTAAGCTCATAGAAAGGCAGTCTTTCTACTCCTAGGAATAAGTCATTTATCAGTCTTTGATGCATGTGTGGTACTGTACTGATAGTGTCATTTACATGTGTCCAAGATGAACAACTGTGCATCTTCAAAATGGAGTCAAAGGGTGCTTGTAAAATGGGGTATCTCAAAGACGCAATCTGAAAAGTCATTGTTTTACACAATATAGATTACAGATAAATAGTAACCTATAGATTATATAATTTGCCTTTCTCATATTAGCTTATGTTCCCTTGTGCATCTAATGAACAACTTACCTGAGAATTGGCTACATCTATCAATTTAACTGGTAGCTTTTACTTTCAATAACTCAGTGCACTCTGTTTGTTGCTCTGTACCATGGATGACCATAGTCTAGGCATCCAAATTTTCTTTGGCCTACTGTAAGATGGCATGAAAGGCCTTTCAATTGTATATTTGTAATGTAAATATTTTTGCATAAAAAACCTTAGGAAGTAAGAAGTTTTTTTTTATTAAAAAAAGATTTTCTTTCCTTTTACATACCAACCCCTGTTCTCCCTCCCTCCTCTTCTCCCCCTCCCCCCACCTACCCCATCCCACCCAAATCCCCTCCTCATAGAGAGCAAGGCCTCCCTTGGGTAATCAACACAGGCTATTATACTATGTTGGGGCTAGACCTAGCCCCTCCCTCCTGCATCAAGGCTGAGTAAGGCATTGCACCATAAGGAATGGGATCTAAAAAGCCAGTTCACGTACCCAGGTTAAGTCCTGGTCCCATTGCCAGGGGACCCACAAACACATCAAGCTATGCAACTTTCACCCACATTCAGAAGGCCTAGTTTGCTCCCATGCAGGCTCCCTAGCTGTCAGTCCAGAGTCCATGAGCTCCCATTAGCTTGGGTCAGATCTTTCTGTGGTTTTTCCCATCATGATTCTGACCCCTCTTGCTCTTATAATCCTTTCTCCCTCTCTTCAACTGAACTCTAGGATCTTGGCCAAGTGCTTAGCTGTGGGTCTCTGCATCTGCTGTCATCAGTCACTGGATGGAGGTTCTATGATGACAATTAAGGTAGACACCATTCTGAGTGCAGGGGAAGGCTAGTTCAAGAACCCTCTCTACCATTGCTATGAGTCTTAGCTGGAGATAATCTTTTGAGTTCCTGGGGTTTCCTCTAGCTGCAGATTTCTCCCTATCCCCTTAATTGTACACTCTATCAAGATATCTATTTAAGAAAAAGGTTTTTTAGTTCCTAGGGAGAAAAATCTCTGGTTAGCAAAAATGTAGTTGCAGAAAGGTGTTTAAATTTCAGAAAATTAAGATGGAATTAAAGAAAAATACTGCTGCTATTATGATGACTAATCTCAATAGCCGATTTCATAAGTATTAGAATCTCCTAGCAGATAGGCCTTTGGACATACCTGTGATATATTATCTTGATTAGGTTAATTGAAATGGAAACATCCACCCCTTATGGGTGACATCATTCTCGAGGTCGGAATCCTAAGCTGTATTAAAAGGAGAGTGTTAATTGAGAACAGATTTCCACTCCCTTCTGCTTCCTGGTTGTGGATGGGATATGATCAACTGTTTACAGCTCCTGCCTCCAGTATTTTCCTACCATGATGGACTTTATCCCCAAACTGTGATCCCAAATAAACCCTCTCTTCCATAAACTGCTTTTGTTGGGATATTTTATCTCAGCAACAGGAAAAGTAGTGAAGCCAGTTACTGACCTATGTTAGTGATAGGAAGAGGTTTATTAAAAGCTGGCCTTGAAAAAGACAATGTGGGGTATTCTATGTCAGCACATTATATCAATGGCTTTGAGAAGTTTCAAGGAAATGTAAGAGAAACATTGGGTAGAAAATCCATGTGACATATGAGTCTGCTTTATCCTATAATCTGTCATCTTCTTTTTAAGTAATATCAGAATGGACTTTGCTCTCCTGGAGCTAGTTAACTAGATTCTGTGGGAGATATTCTATTGAACAACAAGGATTAGAGAGAGGCAGAAAGCAAAGGAAGAAGGAGAAGTGACATTTTCAATTGAGTCCCTGCTGAAATTAGGCACAATTCAGAGTCCAATCCAACACTCTTTTCATCAAGTCCTTAGTATATTATTTAAAATGTGAATTTACTTGTTTTCAAAGACTCATTTAAAGAGGCAGATTAGATTAATTTAGCTTTTTACATGCCTCTGGGAACCAATTAAGAAATACATCCTGTTGTGTTTCTGTGGTTATTTATTTATTCATTTATTGACCTTTTGTGACCTTTATGGTCCTCTTTTTCATAATATATCTTAGAAATAAATAATTTTGTCCTAATGAAAACTTTTGTACAATGGCAACTATAGATTATTTTCTTTGGTAAGGTGAGTCTACCTGCTCAACCTTTTGCATAAAGTTAACTTTGGACTAAAGATGCATCTACATCTTGACTAAAGACTTATCCACATGTTACCTAACCCGATATAGAAACAAATTTTACCAAATCCTCAAACAAGTATCTGAAGCTTCCCTGTATGATAGATACAGTCTTGTTTCTGTCACAAATTCTGAACTTCATATGCCCTGTCTTGTTATGTTTCTATTCTGTGAAGAGATGCCATGACCAGGGAAATTTATAAAAGAAACTCTTTAATTGGGGATTTCTTATAGTTTTATAGGGTGAGCAGAGTCTATGACCATCATAGTAGGGAGCACAGTAGTAAGCAAGGAGGCATGAAGCAGAAGCTAAGAGCTTACATGTTGAAACAACTATCAGGAGGCAGAGGGAGAGAAGAGAGAGAGGAGAAAGAGAGAGAGAGAGAGAGAGAAAACTAACTGAAATGATGTGAGCTTTTGAAACCTCAAAGTCCACCCTCATTGTCATACCTCTTCCAACAAAATCACACCTCCTCCAGTTTTTGTCTCTGGACCAAGCATTCAAACATGCCCCCCCTTCCGAGGGCCATTCTCATTCAAACTATCACATGCAACTGTAATCACATGTAAAATAACTATTCAAAACTGAAAGATGTCTTGCTATTGTGCAAGATCAATCTCTAGTTAGTGAGGAACTTAACCATAACCCTCTAGTCTAAGAAAAACAGGGAAGTTCAATGGGATCAGCTTGATCTTTTTGTGTGTGTGTGTGTTCCTCAAGGTTTTCTTTTTCTTTTTTTCTTTCTTTTTTTTGAGAGGGTTGTCTTCACTATATAAAGGCCCTACATTGGTTAAAAAAAATTGAAGACAGTCTTTTAACCACAGTCAAGTTTTAGAGATTTAATTGGTTTTGTTTGTGGTTCTAGAATCAGGTCATAGTTCCAACAAAAATGATTCAGAATGCCTCACACCACCAAATAGGCAAGTTGTATCTATAACAGGAGAAAAGGAAGTGGCATCCATAAAACAGAAGTTAGATAAATAGTACAATTTGTTACATGTCACAGTTGTCTTATGTGAATGTGGCTTAAACATGTTTTTGAAAATAAACAAAGGCTATTTATTCAGAGCTTGTCATAACAGGCAAATCAAAAATGATCATTCTTTTTAATTGTTCATATTTTTAGAAAATTAAACACATGTATTATATAGCATTCACCCTTCTAACACCTCCAATGTTACTTACATTCCCTCTCAAATTTATGACTTTTTTCTTTTATTGTTGCACACACACACACATCTATATATCTATATCTATATCTATATCTATATATACACACATCCACATTTATAGATAAATACAACCTGCTGAGTCCATTTAATGTTGCTCCCATATGTATTTGGACAGGGCTCATCACTTGGTATTGGGTAGCCAATTAGGGGGCTTTTCCCTGAAAGAGACTTATTCTTCCTCTACAAGTAGCCATTAGTTGTCTGTAGTTATTAACTAGAATGTAGAGCCTTGTGAGATTTCTTAAACCTGCTTGTTATGTCAACTGGTATTGTTGTTGTTCAAGTATTGATGAAGCACCCATGCTGTTGAGATTCATGAGTGTAGCTTCCTTGTCATATCTAGAAGACACAATTTTGCAGCAGATTTCCCAGTCTACTCACTCTTAAAACCTTATTGTCCCTCTTTCCTGTTGTTTACTGAATCTTAGGAGCAGGGATTGTATAATAGCTGCATCAATTAGATTCGGACACCCATTTGTTTCTGCATTTTAACCAGCTGTGGCTTATTCTAATAGTCTCCATCTGCTGCTCAAAGAAGCTTACTTGAGGTCACGTAAGAGGTCCTATAGTTGTTTTACAATGCAGTTAAGAGTTATACTGGGACTTCATCTGCAACTGTGACCACCAGGCTTCCATCTGCTTCTCCAAGGCTTCATACAACAAGCAGTAAAAAGTTGTTCACTGTTCGACTTGTCACCTCAGTTACTGCCTACACCATCCCTACCTCCCTGGTTGTCTTCATTATACACTGTACCTTCTAAGAAAGAACCTTTTGAAAGGGGAAAAAAGAGTTATACTGGTTAGGAAAAGGGCACCAGTAGGCTCTCATCTAAGATCCAGGATCTCACTTGCTCAGGCTGGGTTTGCAGTGCTAGTATGCATGGTTTCCTTCCTATTGAGTGGGTCTTAAGCTAAATTAGACAGCTGTTGATTGCCTCCTTTGGACAACATGTGATTAACTTTGATTCTGGTAACTGTATTGAGTGTAGGTTGCAATCTGTTTACACATCAATTTAGGTCATATTCTATGGAGAAAACTTTAAGCCACATTTTAAATGTGTGAAGGCAGTTTGATCAAGAAGCAATATGACTTAGGCAGTATGTTCATTTGCCTATTTTCATGTAATCCTTGTAACAGCTCTAGAAAATATCTATTATTTGCTTGCTATTTATTTGCTGGTACCGTGTGTGTGTGTGTGTGTGTGTGTGTGTGTGTGTGTGTGTTGTCCTATTTTAGGAAATGTTGACAAAGAGAGATCAAATCCCTCATTTAACCATTTAAAAACCAAAACTGAATTCTAAGCTATGTGCCTTTATCTGGTGAACGAGAGGGAAATACCAATTCCTTTCATTTTCGAGACTCATTGGCTGGGCTATGAATTAAAGTGGCACACAGCAGGAGAAAACTATATTTAATTACGTACATATAAACCAGTATACCACACAACTGTGGATGTTTATATAGGATGTTAAAGTTTCTCAGGCGAGTGTATGTTAAAAGGGAAGTATGACTGTAACATGAATCTTAAATGGTCTTATTAATAAAAAACATGGGAGCCAGGTATTGGGGTGAATTCTGAAAGATCAGAGAAGCAGAACAAGCCATACCTCACCTTGCCAACTTCTCATCTGATCCTGTTTCTTCAAACTGGAGCCACAGAACAGCCACTAGACAGACATAGAGGCGAGAAAATGGTGGCACACATATGTTTAATCATAGCATTCCAGAGGCAGAGAGCCATCCGGATCTCTGTGAGTTCAAAGCCACACTGGAAACTGCCAGGCAGGTGACACATGCCTTTAATCCCATGACGTGATGGAAGGAAGCAGAAAGGTATATAAGGCATGAGGACCAGGAACTAGAGAGATTTTAAGCCTTTAGCTTTTATCAGCAGTTCAGCTGAGATCCATTTGGATGAGGACCCAGAGGCTTCCAGTTTGAGGAAACAGGATGGGCTGAGAAGTTGGCGAGGTGAGGTTAGCTGTGGCTTGTTCTGTTCTCTGACCCCAGATAAGTTTGTTAGGGTGCACAATATATTAGAGGACACAATATCACCATATATGACAGAGTGAAGAGAGTATGAATGGCAAATAAAGATGCTTTATTGTTCAAATTAAAAGCCTCAAGGATTAATAAAACTTGATCAAAGATAGTCATTTTCCGCAAACAGATACTTTTAACAAACAGATTAATTTGAAGATACAAAGTTTCCTCACAAAAGGACAGCTTTTGAGAGATGCTGCTATGTCTGTACTTTCATACAATAAGCTATATCTCTGACAAAACTGATGTGTTGAGAGGGGTTATGCTGTGGTCTTCTACAATCATATCTTGTAATAGGTGTCCTGAGTTGTACCACTGGAATATTATGCTATTAGGATCTAAATAGGCAGAAAATTGAACGGTCATCTGGGGTACAAAATGGCCTGGCTGAATGAAAACCTGAAACAGACACTCTTTACAAGCAGATTAATTTTATATTAATATAAATTTTTATGCAGGCAAGTCTATTGATAAAGGGACCAGATGATGCAGCATGTTCGCCCTTCCTCTCTATTAGAGAGAATTCTTATAGAAGTACAAAACTGCAGTCAGACACCACAGGCAGGATATATATATTGGTATATATATATACCAACAAGCACAAGGCAGTTTGACCAACCCTTTAGCCCTAATTGTATATCAAGTATTGGACAATAGAAATAATGACTATAATAGCTTACATCAATCTCTTCAGACTATATGCTGGCCAGTCTTAACTATACACCTTTATGTGGTGCAAATCTTATGTCTGGCCTGGAAACTTTATACAATGAAACTAATTGCAACTGTAAAAGTAATCCTCTCAAGTGGAGACAAAAACCTCACTCCTACCTCCAAGTCCATGCCTGTAGCCCACTGCCCTGAGATGTAGATCTCATCATTATCGCTGCCCAGCCAGCTCCCCTGTTACCATGTACTCAATACATTATTTTTTTCTATTCTGGTGTAGAGTGTGTTCATTTATTACCCACCAATCCCTTCTCTGCTAATTTCCATTTCCTCTTGCTACTTTTTCATGTTAATGTCCTTCCTGTATCAAAGTGGTCTACAACACACTCCTATAGTCTTTCTTTATTGTCCTGATCTGTTTCACCTAATCCTGAAAAATCAACTGCTATAAATTACATATGTTCTTTAATTTAGCCCTACCTTCCCCCAAGGGCATATGGCTAACACCATAAGTATTTGATGTAGAATTCAGCTAGTATTTATTATCTATGCTGCTAACTTGGCACTCATTGTACATCAAGTAGCTATATGATTATCTATACTGTTTTTATATTTATAATATTTATTGTAAATATACATATAAATATGTATTGTATTATATGTACATATCTTATACTATTCTTTCATATATCTAGTCCTATGTTGTACAGAGGTAAATACTCAGTATATTTGTTCATGTTTATTATAATTAAAAACATTTAATTCAGCCACATGAATGTTCAGTTTATGGGTATAATTTCTGTAGGTTTGGTCCTTGTTAATGTGAAAAGAGTACCTGTTTTCTATTCCAGTATTTATTTGTTATTTATACAGTTCTAGACAATGATATGTCATGAATGTTCTACATAGTGTAATTAAGCATGAGAAAGGCAGAAATGTTCTAAAACATTGGCCCAAAGAAAATAGTTCTAAGTATTTCAGAATTGTACTGGATTGTTTCCTTACCCAAAATGCAAAGGCTTTTTCCACTTTTTCCCCTGCATCTTCTTTATCATGTTTTCTGACAACATCACCAAGGGACTAAGGAATAAATGTGGCAGATGCCTTGTGTCTGTATTCATCTGTGTCTATAGATAGTACATGAACCAGACTGCAGTATTACTGCTATGTTCATTTAGACTGATGACATGATGGATGCTGATGACCCCAACCAGACCCACTGGGAAAACTCTCACGATTCGAGCCATTTAGAGGTCATGGGTGTTTGTTTGGTTTTCAGTAGCTTTGGAGAATTTACTCTTTCTTTTTTTTTTTTTTAATTTTTATTTTGCAATACAATTCAGTTCTACATATCAGCCACAGATTCCCTTGTTCTCCCCCCTCCAGCCCCCCTCACCTTCCCCCCAGCCCGCCCCCCATTCCAATCTCCTCCAGGGCAAAGCCTTCCCCACAGACTGAGATCAACCTGGTGGACTCAGTCCAGGTAGGTCCAGTCCCCTCCTCCCAGGCCGAGCCAAGGGACCCTGCATAGGCCCCAGGTTTCAGCCGACTCATGCAGTAAGCACAGGACCCGGTGCCACTGCCTGGATGCCTCCCAAACAGATCAGGCCAATCAACTGTCTCACCCACTCAGAGGGCCTGATCCAGTTGGTGACCCCTCAGCCATTGGTTCATATTTCATGTGTTTCCGTTTGTTTGGCTATTTGTCTCTGTGCTTTATTCGACCTTGGTCTCAACAATTCTCGCTCATATAAACCCTCCTCATTCTCGTTAATTGGACTCCCAGAGATCCACCTGGGGCCTAGTCATGGATCTCTGCATCCAGATCCCTCAGTAGTTGGATGAAGTTTCTAGCACGACAATTAGGGTGTTTGGCCATCCCATCACCAGAGTAGGTCAATTCGGACTGTCTCTCGACCATTGCCAGCAGTCTGTTGTGGGGGTATCTTTGTGGCTGGAGAGATGGCTCAGAGGTTAAGAGCACTGGCTGTTCTTTCAGAGGTCCTGAGTTCAATTCCCAGCAACCACATGGTGGCTCACAACCATCTGTAATGAGATCTGATGCCCTTTTCTGGCCTGCAGTCATACATGCTATATACTCTTTCTTTTTGGTATACTACTTTAATTTTTTTCTAACAAGATTTTTCTAATTTATAAAATCCATGTAAACACCCAGAGAAAAAGTTATTATAAATGCATACAATTAGATATGTGACCATTCCTATCCTGATAGCCTTCTGTAGCAAAAGTATCTTAAAGGCATGTTTTAACTTAGTCTTACCCTCTTCTCCTTCCCAATTATTTTCTCCTTCCCAGTTTCTCCCTCCATCCCCTTCCCTTTCTTCCTTCCATCCTTCTTTCCTCATTCTTCCTCACTTTCTCTGCAATGCTCTCACTACAAAGCTTAGGATGCCCTCAAAGTCATGATCTTACTGGCTTTACCTCCCAAGTGCAGGGATTTTAGGCACACACTGCTGTTCTGAAAGGTTCTTTTTTATTGAAATTAGATTGTTACATATACTAGATTTGGAGTGTGGTTTCCCCTCCCCCAACTCCTCCCAGAAAGATTCTTAAAGAAAAGTCAAGGTAAAAGAACCTAGTCTTCTGAAAGTGCATATTAATAGGTTTTCCTCTTCCCCTTAAAACTGTCTTTAATCAACTGGAGACAAAACTGCAAAGAATCCTAAGGAAAGCTTTGCTTTCTCAGGGTTCTGGAGAGACAACTCCTTGTCCTCAAGATGTTAGAAGTAATTGTTTTTTAAAAACAAAGAATGCAAAATTTATTTTTATGCATTGTCCAGTAAATTATGCAGTGACAAATTTGATAGGACTTCATGCTGATTTTACACAGATATATAGACCCTAAACTAACGTGAATCGTTTACACTGTGGCTTATTCACTCCATTTCAGGCCCCAAACTTCGTACACACATGCCCTATAAGCTTGTTCAATGTAAATTCCCCTTCTACATTGCCATGTCATCATCCTCTTTAGTCCATAGCGGTCTACCAAACAGTCCCTGTATATTGTTTTCTTCAGCTTTGTCTGTGAATGGAAAGATCATTACTCCAATAATCCTTATGCCTCTATTATAACAGTTCAACTCAAGAAAAAGAGTTTCTTAATATTCCATAAGCTTCTGTTTTGTTGTTGCATTTTCTTGCTTTTTTTATGGCAAGAACTGTGAGTCATAAGACAGAGAAACTTTTACATCCTCAAATTTCTGTTTAGAAATGTTTGACGCAGAAGCTATAGCAGCTATTGTAGCACCAACACTTGGAAACTTATTCGACACACACACAAAAAAATCTGTGGATCCTTCTTCAGAGCCATTAAAACAGAAATTTGGTTCGAATTGCAGTAATCTGTGTTTTAATATCCATTCGAACTATCAAGGTAATTCTAATATATTTCCAAGTCTCAGAATCTAATAGTTGGTCCAGTGAAATGTCTCAGTGGGTAAGGATTCTTGCCAGCAAGCATAACAACTTACCTGGTGAAAGGAGACAGCTGAGTCCCATAAATCGTCCTCTGACCTAGGCATACACTCACCTTGATCTGCATGTGGGCTGCTGCCACTCTCACACTATGCACATGACTCAATCCCATTCTCACACAAAAGAAACAAAAGAAAGAAAAGGAACTAAAAAGAAACAGGGTTTATAAAACTGAAAATGTTTCCCACCCCAAAAAAGAATAATGCAAAGATACCTGGAAATTCATTTACTGTACTTTTGTAATTATAGGTATACTTTCTGGTAGATGATCTGCATGTTTGACACAGTTTTTTATTCTTACCTTTCTTCTTGAGGAGAGATGAGTGAACATAAGAGGCACATTTTCTGAAGTAGTTCACTAGAATTTTTCTCACATCCTCTCATCAGATTAAAAACAACCATTATTGATGGATGACTCCTGTACTCTGTGAAAGAGTAAGCCCTATTAGTCACTAATTTTTTGCAATTTAAATGCTAGATTCTGTTTTTCCATGCTACAGACTCATTCCCAAAGAGGACCCAGCTGTCACTCTTTTGCTTCAGGGATATTCTCTGCAAATTCAATGGATTTAGCTTTCAATTCAGAAAATGAAAATCACTGGGTATTTAACAACAATTATACATCTTTCTAGGGCTCTTATGATAGCTAGCCAAGAAGAAGAGAAGTAGTAATTGGTCAGACTCATCAAAAGGGCAAATTTATTCTCAAAACATCTTTTTGCAGTGGGCAAGTATCCATTAAACAGATGGGTCAATATGCACAGTGTTAGAATAATATGAATATCTAACATTTGGATGGCAATGTTAAAAATACATTGAATAACTATGTTCTCTAAATTCACATTCACAAAACCCCAGGTCAGCTAAGACTGGTGAGCCAAAGTTTAGGCCAGTAATATCTAGTTCTTTCACTCAATATTTGCCTTTTAATGTGGAGGCAGTTGGAAGATGCATAATTAATGATGGAGAGTGGCCCCTGAGGACTTTTTCCCCCTAGAAAAGAAAGGTGCTTCTTCAGTGCACTTTTCTGGCAAAGTATATTTAATCATCCTAATGTCTTTAGAGAAAATAAGGGATATTTCCTCTCTTTTTAAATTGCTCCATGTGTTTAGGATAACTATACATGTTCCCTATCCTTGAAGTGATACTATGGTTTTAAGGTAAAAATTGCAGCTCCAAAAATCCCAACAATCTAGAGGTCTATCACCCATCCAGGTATTACTAGGGTCTTACCATGGTCTTTCTTCTGCTCCCCTGTCCTTGTGATTATCATTTGAAAAATTACATGAGAGATTATTGTATAAGTCTAGATTGTTAGATAGGCTTTATGCTATTTTTAAATGTATCAGTAACAGGTAACTTCCTGGGAAGTGTTTTCCTATTCAGGTGATTAACTTCAAAGTCAGGGAGCAATAGTCAAAAATAAAAGCTTGATTGGGGCTGGAGAGATGGTTCAGTGGTTAGGAGCACTAACTCCTCTTCAAGAAGACCTGGGTTTGGTTCTAACAGCCTACATGTGGCTCATAGCTGCCTATAACTCCATTTCCAGGGAATCCTATGACCTCTTCTGACCTACCTAGGCACCAGGTATACTAGTAGTGAACATGCATTTTTTTAAATTAGAAAGCCTCTGGATAGGTAGTAATCTTATGAACTTAAGGGGCAGTTGAGAATGTCTTGTCACCATTTTGGGCCAGAGATATGATTCAGGTCATTGCAACCTTGCTGTTTCACTTGAGGGTATTATAAGCTGCTTATTACGAAGATAGATCTATCCCATGAACACTTGTATCTGTCTTAGTACCCCATACCAATGTACCAGAGACCTAAGAAAGAGAAAAATAAAATTATATAAAAATAACTTTCAAACTTTTAGTTTATATTTTTAATTATAACTTTTATTTTATGTGCTTGAGTGTTTTGCCTGTGTGTGTGTGTGTGTGTGTGTGTGTGTGTGTGTGTGTGTGTGTTCACTGCCAGTTTGCCTGCTGCCTAGGGAGTTCAGAAGAGGACATCAGATACCCTGGAAATGGAGTTATAGGCAGTTGTGAGCCAACATGTAGGCTGTGAGAACCAAACCCAGGTCTTCTTGAAGAGGATTTAGTGCTCTTGATCACTAAACCATCTTTCCAGCCTCAGTAAAGCTTTCATTTTTAGACAAAGGAAGGAGTACCTTTGAAGAAGAATTAAAACAGATTTGTCCACAAATCCTCTGTGGGGAGCAGAGAGAGCCCTGACCGAGTGAAGATATAAGTGAATGTCTATTTTGACATGGGCATGGACATGTTGATGATTCCCAAGGCCCCAGATCTATAGGACAGGTGAAAACGCCATTGCCTATATGGGACAGGCTCAAGACAGTAGCAACATTGTCCTTAGGAGTATGAGTGTTAATAGATAATTGTTCAGTGTGTATATAGAACAGCAACTACAGTTTTTTTCCTCTTCTAGACCAGCAGTTCTCAGCCTTCCTAAAGCTGCCACCCTTTAATACAGTTCCTCATGTTGTGTGTGACCCCCAACCATGAAATTATTTTGTTGCTACTTCATAACTGTAATGTTGCTACTGTTATGAATCATAGTGTAAATGCTTTTTGGAGATAGAGATTTGCCAAAGGGGTAGAAACCCACAGGTTGAGAACCACTGTTCTCAATGTTTACATCCTGAGACTGCTTGCTCCCTACCAACATTAGCTAACCCTCCCCTCCGTGCTATACCTGATAAACATGCTGAGGTTCCAGGTTCCCATGGTAGCATCAGAGTTAGATAACCCCACCTGATTCCAGCTTCATTCTATGTGTGCCTCTTCTTCATTCCCTCATATCCCTAGCCAGGGCTCTAGGACATAAGCCGAATGGGACTTGTCAGGTCTATGTTTTCTATGTGTTAATGTGTATGGGATTTACTCTTCTGTTTGAGTGTCTATGTGTGTCTGTTTGCAGGGGGAGGAGGTTGCACAGGTACATGTGGATTCCTGCTCATGTGTGTGGAGGTCAGAGGCCATTAGCCATCAAGAATCATCAACTCATTCTCATTAGTTCTGTTGTTGCTGTTGTAGACAGAGTTCTCTCGCCATCTTGGACCCCCCCCCCCCCCCGTGTAAACTACGTTGGCTAACCAGTGAACCTCATGGATCCATCGGACTCTGCCTTTCAGAAATGTAAGACACGGAGTTGGAACTCAGGCCCTCATGCTTGCAAAACACTTTACTCCCTGAGCTATCGCCCCAGTTCTGTACATCAGTTTTGAAGCATAAATACTTTAACATTTAGAACACGTAGTTTACGTTAAAAGGTACTAGTTTTGTATTTTTGTGGGTTGTGGTACAGCTTATTTCCTCAAATATATTCTGGACACTTCAGTGTGGTGAGTACCTTGAAGTGAGGATTGCGAAGGCCTTACAAGGATGATGTTCCCTTTGATCCTCCTTCACCCACTTCTTCCTTCAAGCAGACACAGAGAGTAGAATTTCTCTTCTCAGGGAGCTTGCAAGATGGTAAAGGAGATATTAAAAGTTTAAATACAAAGTAGGATATATTAAATAATCTTCAAGTGAGAGTGGACAATTGAATAGAGAGTTCCAGAAAAAAATGTTGTTTTAGCATTATAAAGAAGTTTATTCGTGTTTGTGATCCTGAGGATGAAAATAGGGAAGAATGAATATGTATTAAGAATGAAATAGTGTAAGTATGTTTGCTAAAAAAGTTCAAGAAATACCCCTCCAAGTGGGCCATTTTGATATGCTGATGGCTGCAAACACAGGGCCCATGAGCCACAGCTCATGGGAGGGGCTGTCTTTGAACGTCACTAATCTGCCTAAAAACAGATCCTTCAGAAGGAATTCAACTCTCCTGAATTCCCTCTCTGGGAATACCATCAGTCATACTACAGCACAAGAGAGGAGGCTCCTGCCCAGACAGACTCTGACAGGCTGCCACCTATCCTGCAAGCTCAGACACCTTTTATTACCTGAGAGACTTTTCACCTGCAGAGGAAGCAAGATCTATTCACCATCCATTTCCCTTTTGCACTCTCCTATAACTTAGCATCTTGCTCCTTTTCCCAGAAGCCCTTTGTCTTTATTCATTTCTGTAGCTCCGGATGCTATGTGAACTTCAATCACCTCATCTTCTTTGAGTTTCATATTTTTTCACACTCCTGTGCATACATAATTAAATGCTATTTTCTTCCTGTTAATCTGTCTACTGCCAGTTTCTTTCAGACTAATTACCAAACCCTCATAGATAGTGGGGAAGGTTTTTCCTCCCCTACAGTTCCCAGATGCATATATATCATCTCATGCCTTTCATTGAAGAAACACAAAAAGATGAAGGCAGAATGAGGTCTTAAAAAGTATTGTTTTGTATAGTTTTTTTTCTAAAATCTTCCTTGCTGAAAACATAGATTTTGAAATGGTTTTGGAGGTCTCTGGTTATTTGATCCAATTATTTTTTTCTTATTAGAGGTAAAAATGAAGAGTGAAGTATGACAAAGTTTAAAAGCAACTAAAATAAAACCTATTCCACAGAACCTAAGCTATCAAAGCAATGCAAAGGCTGCAATTCATTTGCAATAGTGAGCCTGTGTTGGAAACTGGATTTTTGTTTTCAAAATGAAAATTGTATTTCACTTTCACACTACCTAAATAGGATGAATAGAACATCCAGCTTACTGGTGTTAGAAATGAAAAAATTAAAATAAAAAGTATGTTTTCAGTGAAGTACTTGTGCTCTTCGAGGATTTATAAATGTCACAGCATCATATTATGCTATCCTTTACAAACTTTTGTATACTGTCCTGGAAAACATATTCGTGTTAAATGTTATCATATAAACCTTTCATAAAGTATAGTTCACATTGTTTGTTTATATGACCATTGCTGTTTTAACTTCAGCACAGTGACTATGCCTTAATCTACTGCTATTTTAGCCAGCAACTGCTGCTCTACAGTTACCAGCCTGCTTCTCTCACAGTGGCCCAGGCCCAGGCTTTCAGGCAGCAGCCTGGTGGGAATTCTGTTCCTACAGGCACTGACTCTGCCACTGCTACTAAAGGTAACTTTAACCAAATCTCTATTATTCTATTTATAAATAAAACTCGAGATTCAAAGGCTGGGGTGAAAACCTACTAGCGCACAGAAGTTGAGTAGCAACTAACTGATCTTCTCTCCTTGCTGACATCTCCCAAAGAGAGCATCCTTCAGCTCTGCCACACACACAAAAAGCCTAGCCATTACAAACCCCTCCCTACTACTTCTGGTGCATCTCTTTATCTCTTCTAGATGCCCTCTGATGCTCTATGATTACCTTCTGTCAAGTAGTTGCTAACTAAGCCTCCTGACCCAAGGTTAATTTTATTTAATTAATGCAAATGGAAACTTGGGGTTCACAGTGTGATTGAATCCCCCAACAGACCACTGTTCACTACTTGTGTTTATATTTTATGTCAGAGTATGTCTTTATTATTTTTTCCTTATTTTTTTTGTTCATTCTATTATTCTTTCATTAGGTTTTAAAACTAGTTTTAAAAATTAGTGAATTGAGTTCAATTGCTTTAAATCAAGTCATAAAACTAAATTGATCCTTTACCTTTAGTTGACTGTATATACAATATACTTAAATGCTACTCCTATTTTTATAATTCTGTAAATAATTTTGCTCTTACAATTTTTTATTCTTTTAATATGGAGCTTACTTAACAAAGTAAATTTAAATGTTTAGGCTAAAAAATGCAACCATTTACTATTGACTTTTTTTGAGACAGAGTTTCTCTGTATAACATCCCTAGTTGTCCTGGAACTAGCTCTGTAGACCAGGATAGGCTCGAACTCACAGAGATCCACCTACCTCTGCCTCTCGATTGCTGGGATTAAAGGCATGTGCCACAACTGCCTGGCAACTTCTACTTTTATCAAGTTGTTGTTGGTTCCAGAAAGTGAATAGAGTCCGTAATTGTTTGGGAAATTATAATAATTCATTATTCTTATTATTTGGATTTATTAACAATAACTTCTTATCCAAAGATATGATCAAATACTGTAAATGTTTCTTGACCACTCATTCTCTGTTGGTTCAAAGACTACCTCTCCATTTAAGTCAACTCTTACTGAGGTAATTGTAAAGTTATGTACTATTTTCCTTATTTTTAATCTTCTTAGTAAAGAAAATATTCCAAGATATGTACTAATAACTTCATTGTAACTGAGATTTTATCCATTTCTTCTTTTATGCTATATTGAATTTTATTGTTTTTTCACATTCAAATGTTTGTTGTTATTTCTCCATTAACATTGTCTCATGAGTGTTTCACTTGTTATGAAAATATATGCAGCTACCTTACTTATAATCATACTACCTTCTATTTCAATTGGTGTTTTTGAACTTTAATTCTTCTTTCAGATACTACTAATTTTGTCATTTGTTTGCATTCCAGAAGTGTTTCTTTAGTTTTAGCATCTTTTGGTAGCATTACTTTGAGAGTAAATACTTCTTACATAATCTGAAGCTCATTTTGTTTTTGTGTATGACAAGTTAGCACATTAACACTCAAGTTAGCTAGTAGAATATTTTCTACCAGTTTTAAGTACTCATGTTCTGCAGATTCCTTTCCTTCTGTTTTAAGAACTTTGCTCTTAAACTCTTTCAATGCAGTCTCCATTATATTAACTGTGAGAATAATATGAAATTTCTCTGAATCTGACATGTTCGTCTTTTTGCCCTGAGGACACTTGTGCCTACTCATTTTAATGTCTGCAAACTTCCGTAATGTTGACTAGAGTTGCTGACCTCAAAATTCCTAGAATTTAATTGACCATATAATCATGAATATCAATGCTGCCAAATTTGCAGATTCTTCCAGATGACTCACAATGTCAGTTCTATCTTAACTCATCTGACAGCTCCAAAATCAGACAGGGTTATACTACCTCTTAGGTGTCTAAGCAGAGAATTTAGAAGGAAGAAAAAGGAAGAGAGAAGAGGGAGAAGAGAGAGAAGCATCAGATATAATCAAGACACAATTTTGTATTAGTTTTAACTTGTATTTTATTTTCATAGTACATCCAGCACTTTTTTTTTTTTTTTTTTTTTTTAGTTTTTCGAGACAGGGTTTCTCTGTGTAGCTTTGCGCCTTTCCTGGAACTCACTTGGTAGTCCAGGCTGGCCTTGAACTCACAGAGATCCGCCTGGCTCTGCCTCCCGAGTGCTGGGATTAAAGGCGTGCGCCACCACCGCCCGGCCTACATCCAGCACTTTTTATTCTTTTACATTTTACACTGGTGGCCAGTTCCTTTAATCCCAGCACTTGGGAGGCAGATGTAGGTGAGTGTCTGTGTTTGAGGCCAGCCTGGTCTACAGATCAAGTTCCAGAGCAGCCAGGGCTACACATAGAAATCCTGTCTCAGAAAAACAAAACAAAACAAAACAAACAAACAAACAACAAAAAAAACCCAACAACATTTTACATTTTAATTCACATAAGGAAAAAGTTCAATGAATGAAAACAGCAATTCTAAATACTGTGTTCTCAGTTCTAAATACTGTGAGGAGATGGAAATGGATTAAATTTCCATTAATCTTTACCTTTTCAACAGAACAAAAGCTATGCAATCATTTATTGAGAAATTTTGCAAACTCAGAGTATCAAAATAAGTTTAAGTTCTAATATTTATAAAATTCCTTACAGGAAAATTTTTGTGTCTTCATTGTTTCAATTGTACTATCATATTATGTCTTTGAAAACAGTTGTTATCTTTACGTTGTGCATGAGAAACAGGAACTGACAAATGTAAATGACTTGCTCAAGCTCATAGAACTCTAAAGACATAGGTAGTCTAGATACAATTAAACTAAATTTTGCTGTTTATGTACACTATATTGTAGAATATGTAGCTACTCATATCATTTCTAAGCTATAATGCTCACCCTGTTTCTCTCCATGTGTTTATGGACCTGGAGAGAATAATATGATTAATGTACATTACTATGACCACTATAAAGAAAACAGTAAGATTTTCATTCTCCCCCAAAACTGTAGGTATATGGAAAAGAGTTTTATAATTTTCTACAGGAAACACATTATTGTCATATTACAAAGCTAACACTCATATGCACTCAATTTTATTCCTTTCCCATTTATGTCTTCTGTGGATGTGGTTTGATAAACAAACTGTTGTTTGAGGTACCCCAAAATCCTCAAAGGCTCACTAGATTCTTGGTGGTTGATCAAAATGTCTCTTCACAACTTATTTGTATTCAAGAATATAATATCTATAGAAAGAAGAAAGATAGGTTTACTTAAGTAAAAACCATAATACTGAAATTCAGAGCAAAACTAAACTCTAGAAAAGGTGTCATGGTCCAAAGTGAGCAAAAATAGGAGGTAAAAAATGATTGTTTGACATCTTTATGCTGTTCTAAGCCTTGTCCCACAGTTTTATGTTCTGATGTAGGTGACAGCTGTCGGGGCCTCTTATCCATGAGGTAGAACTAATACCTTACGTTTTTGTAGGAAGATTTATCATAGCACATCCTCACATTGTACCTAATTTGACACAGTGAAATTGTGAGGTAGGCTGAGTAATTACTAGGTTAATTTTTATAAAAGCATAAAGAGGTAATGTGATTTTTCTAAAGGTACATAATTACTCAATGAAAAGCTAAGTGGCAAAAAATATTTTCAAATATATCACTTACTGTGATTATGGAAGCCTCATATTAGTAAGGGAAAGTCTGGATCTTTTATGTCCCACAAAAGGCTCAGGTGTTAAAGACGTGATGGCAAGCCTCTAGGATTATTGGATGTGGAATCTTTAGATGTACCTTCTCTTTGCTTCTCAGTTTCCTCTGTCAGACTCTCCCTTATCATGATATGGCTTTGCACAGAAGCAACAGAGTCAATGGGGAAATGGAAACTTATGAGACTAGGAGTCCAAACAAGCCTTTCCTTCCTTATTTATCTCAGATATTTGTCTCAGAGTTTTTTTTATCAGAGCAATGGTTTTAATATATATGCAAATAGATAGAACAAAACTATAGCTACAAAAATTTTTGCTGAGAGATATAGCTGAAGTAATTGGGGGATGCAATGCAAATCCACATCTTTCTCAGTATCTGACTCCAATCCATTTATCAATATTTGGAAATATCATATCCCTAAAATAAATTTATATTTCATTAGTTTAAAGAAAATTGGAAACAATGCATTTTACCTCTCTCTGAAATTTTAGTTTCTTTAGATATTATTAAAATATTATTGTATGCATAAATTATCATATATTTATAGATGTACATGGTATAGTTTAGGTATCAAAAACACAATTTAATACATTATAATTTATCATTGAATGAACTCAGTGGATTAATTTGGGGTGATTATTTCATGATGTTGAACAGTATTTATCTCATGATATTGAACAGTATTTCATCATTTAAATTTCTTTCACATGGCAAACATCATTTCATCACTTAAAAAAAAGAAAGTACTATGATATAAAAATAATAAGAGTGGAAAAAGTAAACAATGGAATTGACAAAAGGTGTACCATACACTCAACCCTATGAAAGAATAATGATAATACTTTCACTTAGGGCAATCATGTTTCTTCTTTCTGTTTTTAATGTTAAACCATCACAGCAAGTTGGCAAATCACATTGTGATGTTTGAGTAAATATTGTTTCTCAAGGTGTCTATGACAAATATTTAGAAGATGGGCTTTCAAATACTGAGTGATATCTGTATTGTAACTATTAGATAGCTGGTCTGCTTCTCTACTTGACAGTGAACTATTCAAGGTAAGGGACTGTCTACTTTTGTAATGCTAGAAACTATCATAATCCTTGATAGTAACAATTTTTAATCAATATATGAAAAATGAATGAATGGAAGAAGGAATAAGTAGGTGAATTAGGGCTGTGTAGTTACTTCTGTAATTCATGTAACTTCTGAAACATTTACCAAATATTTTGGGCAGGTGAATGAATGCATTTCCAATATTTTTCAGTATCACAAAAGAAAAGACAGATTTGCTTGTCAAACACCATTTTTCACTAGAAAGTGATAGAGCAAGGTCAATGGATTACTTGGTGTGCAAACCTAATATTCTTATTTACAAACTCTATCATCTGAGAGGATTAGCCTAACCCATGGACTGAATGGTGTGTTATAAAATCCAATATTGTTAGAATGAGTGTTTGTTATAGTGTATGAAGGTCTCAGTAAAAACATTTCTCTCACTGATATGGAAACCAACTGACAATATGAACCACCATAACAAAATACTCCAACGAGAAATACCATATTGTTCAGTCTTCTAAAAAGGACATCAATATGCTTATAAATAGTAAATACATGTCTTACTTCCAAAATTTAAAAGATAGCACCTGAGTTATACTTAGATTTGCTCATAATTTTGGATTCTAAAGAGAAAATTCATGATAAATGAAGACCTGAAGCAACAGTATTTCTTTGTAATTTTTAAAAATAAATCTATTTAATTTTATGTTTATGAGTGTTTTTCCTGCTTGTATGACTGTGTATCACCTGCATGGCCAGTGCCAATAGAAGTCAGGAAAGGGCATGCAATCCCCTAGAACTGATTTACAGAGAGTTGTAAACTACCATGTAGGTGCTGGAAAATCAGCCAAGGTCCCCTGTAATAACAAGACTTGTTAATCAATGAGCTACCTCTCCAGCCCCAAGACAGTAATTTCTAAAGATAATTGTGCCTAGGGGTTTTCAGAAATCCTGCCAGAGCCAGAAGTAATTTAAATTTCATTTCCTTTTGGGGAATACCCATTAATACTCAGTATTTGGGTATTTAATCAATAACACAAATTTAATTGTACACAGGTAATACAAAATGTATAGAAGAGACATCCTTTGTGATAACTAGATGGGTTATTGTCCCACCCTCTGAAAAAGATTGTTTGGAGAAAAAAATTGCCCCAGTGGATACATCAGTAGCTTCTATATATCAAGAATATTTATAAATGTTGCTAAGTATAAGTTTGAATTCTTTCAAGAGTATTACATTTGAACTATCCCCCAACTAGAGTTGTAAACTGAGAAACTATTCAAATTGCTTGCCAAGATTCTAGTTTGGGCCAAATGTAGACATTACGTTATCTATATTACATTTCTTTGGCTTTCTTTCAAGTTGGTATGGCATCAGTGTCATGATATTAGATAATACATGAAGACACTGCATAATAGTGGTTAGAAGTTATTTATTAATATAAGTGAATCAAGAAGCCCAATGAAAGAAACTAAGACAAAACCAAAGAATTGAAAATGTCTATGTGTATCTATATTAAGATTAAAATCAGTAATTCTGGAAAGATAATGATGTATGCACCAAGAAGATTAATGTGAGTGAGTATAACAGGGTGAATGGGTATGGCATAGCAAAGATTCCAAGGCCTAGCTAAGGGATTCATATAAAGAAAAGAGGTAGTTTGTTCTGTGTGCTACGTGTTAATTCTTACCTATTCAGTCCTTTTGAGCACCTGACTCTCTATTTGCTTAACTGTAAATTATCTTAACATTTAAAATTAACCATTATGCTTATGATAGGTTTGATTATGATATATTTACAGTTTATCTAAAATTTTATCTAAGGAACTTAACATGATGTCATGGGCAGAATAGACATTTGATGTTTACTGACTCACTAAATGCATTTTCTCCAGTAATTCAGGTGCTGATGGCCAATTGTTTTCTGTCTTCTATATATTTTTTATTATGAATTCAAATCCAATATCAATTCTGAGACATCAAACATCATGATTTAGACATACTCTCTCTATATATATATGTGTGTATGTTTATTTATAATTTATCACATAATAATTACATCACCAAGGAAAGAGAGGAAAATGGAATAAGAAGTCTAATGGTATCTAAATATATGCAGATACCTTCTTCATTTATTCACTGATTTTATTTTAAATTCACTTAAAAATTTATTAAAAACCTGCTCAAGGAACTACAGGCAACTAAAGAATACTGCTAGCAAGAGCAATAGCCTTCCACAGGGAGGAGCACACTAATTGGGTATATTATCAAATATTCAGCCCTGAAAACATACACACACAATTAACATTATAGAGACTGAGCAGGTTATATATAATATATATATATATATATATATATATATATATGTGTGTGTGCATGCAATAACAATTATTGAAAATGAAGCCATTAATTTGAAATGTGCTTGAATAGAAAATGGATGAAAGAAATGTGAATATAATCTCAAAAGTAAAAAATTGTTTCATGCAATATATTTTTATTATATTCTTTCTGTGCCTACAATGCTTCCCAATTCCTTCCCACTTCCTTACCTATCAAAGTTAATGTCTTTCTGTCTCTCTCTCTCTGTCTCAAGAATCACAACAAAAAGTGAAAATCAAAATGATAGAAAGGAAGGAAGGAAGGAAGGAAGGAAGAGAGAGAGAGAGAAAGAGAGAGAGAGAGAGAGAGAGAGAGAGAGAGAGAGAGAGAGAGAGAGAGAGAGAGAGAGAGGAAGGAAGGAAGGAAGGAAGGAAGGAAGGAAGGAAGGAAGGAAGGAAGGAAGGAAGGAAGACAAAAAGTACCAAAACAAAACGCAAAGTTCATAAAAACCTTTGAGCCCATTTTGTGTAGAACAATTCCTCCTGAGTATGGGGTCTTTCCTGGAGTAAGGCTGATATAGCTAGTGACACTCCATTTGAGAAAACTGATTTTCCCTTTCCCAGAAGGTATCTTTTGACTGCCCTGAACTTAATATCTGTCTACTGTGTTCTTCCTTATGTGTTATCAGTTACATCATTTGTCTCACTTCCTGTTTTATTTATCCAGCTGATACAATTAAGTCGCTGACTTTTTCTGACTGGTTAACTAAAATGAAAGTATCATTCTCAATAGCATCTTCACCTATTGTTTCATCATCCCAGTAGCTGAACCTTCATTCCTAACTCAACATGTCTAATGCTCTTGCTTTAATTATTTCAATGCTTAGTGAAGCAGTGATTTTTCAATCCTGAATGGACACCAGAATCCCTTTATGATTAAGTCAAGCTTAATTGTTTAAGAATCTGTACCCGTGAAGGTTAGCATCAGCCTTTAAATTTTGTGCAGGTGATAATCACATGCATCTGAGGCTGAGCAACACCGGGCTAGCACCCTTTTCTTTCACCTCACCTATTTATTGGAGTATTTGCATGGTGAGGACATTCAGTAAAGTACTAGACTTCACCACCTTACTTGGACATTACCGTGGTGATATACCGTATACCCCAATATATTTTGTACCCTAATAAACTTATCTGGGAATCAGAGGACAGAGCCAGCCATTAGACTAGACATAGAAGTGAGACAATGGTGGCACACACCCTTAATCCTATCACTCAGGAGGCAGAGATCCACCTGGATCTCTGTGAGTTCAAGGTCACACTGGAAACAGAGCCAGACATAGTGGCACATGCCTTTAATCCCAGGACTTGAGATCTCATGTTTTTGCTACCAAGTATTTGGGAAGCACACTCGCTTTAATCCCAGCACTAAAAAGAAAGGAAGATGGCAGAGCACAGAAAGGTATATAAGGTATGAGTAAACAGGAAGTCTTGCTTTGGAGGCTGAGGAGTTGGTGAGGTGAGGTTGGCTATGGCTTGCTCTGCTTGTCTGATCGTTCAGCTTTCACCCCAATATCGGGCTCTGGATTTTTTCTGTTAATAATACCTTTTAAGATTCATGTTACACATTATTACCCTTGTTTCAGCCAAATTGGTAAATATAGCCCTAGCTCTGGCTCTCCATGGCTTTTCTTAGAAATAATACAAAGCCCTCAATGCATATAACTTATGAAAAATACTATGTATTTCACTATTTAATTTATTACTTCTCCATTCTGTAACAAACTTGCTCTGCTTCCTCAAAATAGTTCAATTTAATTCTAATCTTTGCCACACATCTTAAAAATAATAACTTATAAGCAGGAAACAAAGCTCAGAAATAAGTTGACCAAGGGCAAGAGCATAATGTGTAACACATATAAGATATAATTTGGAAATAAAAGTAAACATGATAAAGTATACCACTAAAATTATTACCACAATCAGAATGTTCATCAAATATTCATAAGACTTTCCATACTGTTCATAACTAGAATAGAAGATAAAATTAAAGTGTTCCTCTGGAAACCACTCAAATTTAACTTCAGCATTTAATTTGATTTCACATACAGAGATAATATAGTTTAACACTGAAAACAAATTGACTGGCTAATAGATGAGCTTTATGTGAGAATAAAATGAGATACATTAAGTTATTAAGTTTTGTTTACTCTAATTTTATCCCCCTGGAGTAAATTTTTCATGAAGAAAAAATGTGATTAAACCAATTATGCTTCCTGACATTCTCAACCTCAGCCTCATAGCAAGAGGAGCATTGAAACAATGATAGGTTGCTGCTCTTCAGAAAAATGACAGTATGTTTTACCAAAGCTTCGAGACATAAATGGAACAAGACTCCTCCCCCTAAATTCAAAACTGTGGACAATATACACATAAAACTAACAATAGAGACTATAGAAATTTCTTTTAAAAATTAATTAGTTCTTTGAGAATTTCATGACTTTGATCATATTTATCTCCTTCCTCTCACCTCTTCCCAGCTCAACCTCCACTTCCCATATCCATCCAACTTAGTGTCTTGTGTTTTAAAGTCCATCAGGCATAGTTTTATGCTGCCCAAATATTCTTGGATGCATGGCCTTCCACTAGAGAGTGATTAATTTACCAGGGACTACATACACTCTTAGAAAAAACAGCTTGTCCCTTCCCAGGCAACTAACAATTGCCAATAGCTCCCCAGCTAGAGGTAAAACTTCATGCCCATCTCCCCTCTTCATGCTGGAATTTGGCCTGTCTTGGGGTTTCACAGATCTTGTGAATTTATTTGTGCAGTTGTCCTACTGTGTCCAGAAAACACTGTTTCTTTGTAGTTATCTTCCACCTTTGGTCCTTATACTTTCCCCACAACCTGTTCAGCAATAATCCCTGAACCTTGGTAGGAGGAGTGCACTGCACATGTTCCAAACCCTCTCAGCAACAATCAGTCTTGTAGCAGAAGACCCAAGAACAGAAAAAGATCATTCCATTTGCATAGTTTTGTGCTGGTATTAACTGACACTAGATTTTTGTCATCTAATGATCCCAGAAACAATAAACTCTCCCTTACTGTGGACTAGAAGTTGCACATAAACTGAATCAAGGAGACAAACTGAAATGAATATAACTTCTAAGTTATGCTTTAAGTATAGTAAGGAAAGGAAAGTACTTGAGAATATGCAGGACATTAAGCATTAGCTCTGATAATAGGATAATTAAAAACTTAAAATTCAGAGGGGGATGATCTAGGAAAAAGTAAGTAGAGAAGATTTTAGTAAAGAAAATGAGAACCAATTCACAGGCCGTGCGGCATTTGGTCATAGAAAGGATTTCTAAATATGAGGCAGGCATATTCATAAATTGATAAATTATGGAGAGGGCAATATTCTTCAGGACTGTTAAAGAACAAGCATACTCACATTTAAAAGGTTTAAAAAAGATGGCCCTTCAACTAGAAAATGTTCGTTTTAAGCAATTTTTTGTAACTATATATTACAAAGTGATGTGAGAACTACAAGTCATACATGAGCATAATTTCATTCATATCAACTGATATAGGGTTTTAAAAAGGTAAGCCACATCGCATTAGCTGAATTCCCACACTCAACAGTGACTTAATGGGCTCTCAGGCTTTATTGACAAAGGTAAATATAAATTTAATTAACCTAATTCATATAAAGACAGTAATTTTTTCCACATGACATTCTCAAGGAGTGCTGGCTTTACTTTGTGGGCATCAAATAGACGCTTTCCACGTGTTGTTCATAAACTAGGCACTAATTTGAAAGAAATGTTAGAACTTAACAACTACATAGTCTAGAAAACAACAGTTTTAAGTAGTATATCCAAAATTACAAAAACATTAGAAATGTTGACTTCAGAGTCTGGCTTTGGCTTCTTCCTGCTACCCATCATTTACGAATTAGGTATTGTCGAAGCGGCCATGTGTTGAATTAACACCTTGTATTTTTTTCTCTGCTACTAATTGCCATCTTCAGAACTCCCACGACTATAGTTAATACTGTTAATAGAGGAATTTCTACTATAAAGCCTTTACAAAGCTGATATTGCTACAGTGAGCTTTCCTCCTGACAGGAGACATGGTGGAAGATGGAGTCTCCTAATGTGGTCTCTAAAAAAGGAACAATTTCCCACAGACTCTTAAAGCTGACTAAAGATGTGGGAAAAGAAAAATGAGACATTTCCCAAGAGTCTTAAGCTATATCTCTAAATTTTTGTTCCTAATACACTATAATTTATTGTGTTATAAAATGGATTAATTTTAATGGAATGCACAAATAACCTGACTAGCATTTGTAACATTGTTTAAAACGGAAAAATCATTTGATCCCAAATGAACATACTCTTTTAAAAGATTTAGCGTATGTATGTGCATGTGAGTGAAGGTTACTATGGAGTCCAGAAGACAGTATTGGGTCCCATGGAACTAGAGTTATAGGTGATCATGAGCTGCCCATCATGGGAGCTGAAAACTCAACTTAGGTCCTCTGGAAGAGCAGCAAGTGCTCTTAACTACCGAGCCATTTCTTCAGTCCCAAATGAACTTACTTTAAATGAGTTTCTGAAATGCAGAACAGTTGCAAGTTAGGTATTACCATTGGCATCTTAATCATATTACTTTCATCAGTAGGACTGGGTTACTTTGAGCATTCACATGATAGAATACATCATTTTTACTGTATGTGTGTGTGTGTGTGTGTGTGTGTGTGTGTGTGTGTGTGTTCTATATTGTGACTGGCCCTTTGAATCAAAGAATAATACCAGTTTTACAATGTCTGGAAATTTACTTGCAAATTATAAGAAATCAATGAATATTTAATGAATACCTGATTTTACTGGATATAAGAAGCAAGAATACACCGATTAGATATATAAATATTCAATTCCCCGGATGACAGTATTTAAAAGACAGTAATAAAATCTGAAATGAGGTTCACCAAACAGAAAATACATCTTGCAAAACAGAAAGAAACAACCACCAGAAGTAGCACTTGTATAGGATGGAAATGTCCCATAGGTGTTGTATATATAAAAGGAAAAGAAAAGTCACAGGCTAGGAGCAAGTTACTATAGCAGGATTGAAGGCTAGGGAGGAAGGTTTTAGCATGCCAATAACACACAAACAGATCTTGCAAATTATCTTTGTTACTATAAATTTACAAAATGTTATGTGAGAAAATAAAATAAATTGAGGTAATTCCAATTACAGTACATAAACTTACTAAGGGGCTGGAAAGGATGCCTTTAGACTGATAAAGAAGCAAGGATTAGCACATATTTTAAAAAGTAAAGTTTTTGTTCCATATTGATGAGTTTGTGATATGATTAGTGACCACTTATTATCAGTCTTTTTTTTTCAAAACAGGGTTTCTCCATGTAGTTTTGGTGCCTGTCCTGGATTTCTCTCTGTAGACCAGCCTGGCCTCAAACTCACAGAGATCCACCTGGCTCTGTCTCCTGAGCGCCACTGCCACCTGGCCCTTATTATCAATCTTACATGGAGAGAAAATTGCAAAATAAATGATGCTTATATTAATAATTAATATTTGTAAAAGGTTTACCATGACAAATAATATGTTGCCAGGACAAAAATACCAAGCTCGTAACTCAAGATTTCACACATTATTGCTTTGTTTCTTTCCTAAGCAAAATGATCACTTTTATCTTACTTTAAATTAAAAAATTTCATATCCATAGATTTAAAAAATTATGACATACATTCTGAAGATGTTGTTAACAGATCACATGACAGGTAGTTATCTGAAGTTCTCATTGAACATTTCATCTCATTAGACCAGGGAGGTTTCTGATATATTTGACAACAGAAACAAGTTAGTCTCAATGTATCTGTTCAGTCACCATGTTTTGAATCTTATCACCATGTGTTTAAAAAAATCCAGGAGTATGACATTCTTATACATTAACCAGTATGCAAACGTGGATTCAAAGTCAGTGAGTTTTTAAGATTTCTTCTAATTCCAAGATTGAGAGTTTATTTATGGAATGCCTTACGTAGTTGTAATGCAAATCAGAGCAGATATATAACCAGCCCTCAAAATTTGTCATTTCATTATGTTATAATCAACAAGATTTTTTTCTTGCATCTTTTGCATATGTAGTAGTTTGTTGTATGGATAGTCACCCTATTGTGGAATAGTACAGCACAACCTGTTTCTCTTATCTAATTGTAACCATTTAGCAATGTTTTGCCACCTATCTCAACAGCCTTCAATGAGATAATTTTTCCTTTAGATTTTTACATATAAAAGAGATAAAAATAGTACTTGTTTTTTCTCTTGACTTATTTCACTTAACATAATGTCTCTAGTTGCAGCCGTGTTGTTGAAAACACTATTCTATTATGCATATGTGCCTTGTTTTCTTTATCAAATCACCAGTTGATACAAGCTTAACTTGTGTCCATTTTTTCATTATTTTAGATACATTTGAAGTAAACAGACATACTGTTGTTCTTCAGTATATTGATTTCACTTACATTGGATGTGTACCCAACAATGGAATTGGCAGATCATATTTTATTTTTCCTTTTGAGGACACTGTATACTATTTTCCACAGTGAATGTAACCAGCACATGCTTTTTAAAATTTTTTTTTCAGGAATTTTTTATTCTTTTTACATACCAATCACAGATCCCTCTCTCTTCTTTCCTCCTGCCGCTCCAGCCTTTCCCCCCCAACCCACTCCCCATTCCCTCCTCCAACAAGGTAAGGCCTCCCATGGGGAGTCAGCAGACCTTGGTATATTCAGTAGAAGCAGGTCCATCCCCGCTCCTACCCTCCCCCCCACATTAAGGCTGTGCAAAATATCCCACCATAGGTAGTGGGCTCCAAAAAGCCAGCTCATGTACCAGGAATGTATCCTGATCCTACTGCCACGGGGCTCCTTAAACATATCAAGCTACACAACCATCTCTCTTATGCAGAGGGCTTAGTCCAGTCCCATGGAGGCTCCACAGCTGTTGGTCTAAAGTTCATGAGTTCCCACTAGTTTGGTTTGGTTGTTTCTGTAGGTTTCCCCATCATAATCTTGCTCATTTAATCCCCATTCTCTCTCTTCAACTGGACTCCTGGAACTTAGCCTGGTGCTTGGCTGTGGAACTCTGCATCTGCTTCCATTAGTTACTGAATGAAGGCTCTATGATGATAGTTTGGATATTCACTGATCTGATTACTGGGTAGGCCAGTTCAGGCACCCTCTCCACTACTGCTAGTAGTCTAAGCTGGGATCATCCTTGCGGATCCCTTGGAATTTCCCTAGCAACAGGTTTCTCCCTGTCTCCATGATTACTCCCTCTGTCATGGTATCTCTTTCATTGCTCTCCCATTCCACCCCTGTTCCAGCTTGACCACCCTGTTCCCCTATGTCATGCTTTCTAATGGCATAAAAGAGGTACCCTCTCTTCATATATTTGACAGAACTTTCATATTTTGATTGTTTTCATTCTAACTCAAGTAAGGTGATATATCCCATTTATTTATTCTAACTTGAGTAAGATGATATCTTATTGTATGGTTAATTTTTGTTTCTTTTGAAGATTAGTAATATTGAGGTTTTTATTAATAAACCTGTTGATAATTTTTATGCCTTCTTTTGAGAAATGTCTACTCAAATGTATTATCTGATTTTTCAGTATCCTGAGGCATGTCTTCCATGTTCTTAGTTTCATGGTTTATATTTACATTTTTTCTTTTGGTTTTTCGAGACAGGGTTTCTTTGTATAGCTTTGGAGCCTGTCCTGGAACTCACTCTGTAGCCCAGGCTGGCCTCAGACTCACAGAGATCCACCTGCCTCTTCCTCCTGAGTGCTGAGAATAAAGGTGTGCACCACCACCGCCCTGCACACAACTAATTTTTAGTTGATGATTTCTTTTTCTTTTATTTTTGAGAATATGATTACAGCATTTCTCCCTTCCCCTTCCTCTCTCTAAACCTTCCTATATATATCTCCTTGCTCTCTTTCAAGTGCATGACATCCTTTCACATTAGTTGTTAAATATATACCTACTCAAGTCTGTATAATTTTAATTGTATGTGTGTTTTCAGGATTAATCATTCAGGATTATATAACCACTTGCTGCAATATTCTCTGAAGGAGACTATTTCTCCCACTCACAGCATTCATTGGTTTACTGCAGCTCTTTGTACAGGGTGGAGGCCTCATGGTCTTTATCCTGTCCACACTGGCATGTCTATTATTGTTGTCTTTGTTCGCCTCATGTTTAGGCAGCCATGTTGTTGAAATTTATGGATGTTCTACATGCAACTTCATGTTCTTTCATTCTCTAAAAATAAACCACAAAACAACAAAAAAGGTTAAAGCAAAAAAAACAACAACAACGAAACCAGTAATACAAAAATATCAAAAAACAATGATGCACAGAAATAAAAACCATGGAACCATGTTGTTGACCAACTACTCCTGGGCATGGGACCTGCCCTGGAGTACGGTTGATATACCTAATGACACTCTGTTGGAGAAAGTTTATGTTCCTTTCCCAGGAGGTGTCAATTGCAAATAGCTTCTTTGTTAAAGATGGGAATTTTTGAGGAAGGTATCCCATTTAGGACTGAGTGCTCCAAATTCTCTCACTCTCTGCAGTGTCCACTTATGGATCTTTGTGCTAATTACTGTCTGTTGAAAGAAGAAGCTTCTCTGATGAAGGTTGAATGATACACAGATCTATTGTTATAGCAATGTATCATTAGAATAATTTCATTACTATGTTCATTTATAACAGTAATAGTAGTAAATTTTCCCCTATGGATCATGATCTAATCTAGTATCAGGCTGTTGGCCACTTTATCAGTGTCCGATATGGTTTCTATTTCATGGAATCAGCCTTAAATCTAATCAGGAAATGATATTGGTGATTATCTTTTTTTTCTGGTATTGTGAAGAGTACCTTTCAGCACCATGAAGAGTAGTCAGTAGGGGTCAATCTTCTAGTTGGGTGCCAGCTCAACTTCTTCACATTCAATGACATAATTAAGTATTGTCTTGAGAAATATGGAGCTTACCAGTAGTTGTGAAGAGTAATCAATAATCTCGACAATGGCCTGTGATGTTTACATGGTGGGAGGAACTAATTGGCAAATGACTTAAGATGTAACTTATTCCTGGCACTGGGTGTTTTACCTGGTGGCATAAGATGTCTAGTTTTGGCATTCTCTCCCTATTTATGAAGAGTCCATTTATATTCAATTCACACACACATATATATATTGCTTCTACAATAGAGGTTTTTATGTGGCTTTTCAAAAGGTCTTTGGTTAGTTCGATTTAAAAGGTCTTAGTGTTACTTAGCCTTCCTCATTTTCCTCCTCTACCCTGCCTTTTCCTCCTCCTCCCTATTTACTCATCCTAGACTGGGTTCCCCTCCATCTTTTTGTAACACTATATTCTCCTACCCCTTGGAAGGCACATCCCCTCTCCTTTACTAACTAACATGAGCGGGTACTGTAATTGAAATACATATATTAAAAATTTAAAAGCTAACCCATATTTATAAGAGAAAACATGCCATATTTATCTTTTTGGGTCTGTGTTACCTCACTCAAGATGATTGTTTCTAACTCCATCCATTTACCAGCAAATTTCATTTTCCTTAACAGCTGCATAATGTTCTATTATGTAAATGTATCACATTTTCATTGTCCATTCATCAGTTCATGGATATCCAGGCTGTTTCCAATCCATGGCTATCATGAATAGAACAGCAATGGACATAGATGAGCAACTACCTCTACAGTAAGATGTAGAGTACTTGGAGTATATGTCCATGAGTGGTACAGCTAGATCTTGTAGTAACAGATTTTCAACTTTTTGAAGAACCACCACACTGATTTGCATAGTGGTTGTGACAATGTGCAATCACAACAACACTGAATAAATGTTCTCCTTTCCCCGGCATCATCTCCAGCATGTGTTGTCATTTGTTATATTGATCTTGTCTATAGTGACTGAGGTAAGATGAAAGCTCAGAGTAGTTTTAACTTGTATTTTATTGGTACCTAAGGATGTTGAACATTTTTCAGTGTTTGTCATCCATTTTTGTTCATTTTGTAGAACAATGTTTAGTTTTATACTCCGTTTTCAACTGGGTTGATTTCTAGATATTGAGGTTTTTAGTTCTTTCGATATTCTAGATAGTAGCCCTCTATCAGATGGAGAATTAATTAGAAATAACTTTTCCCATTCTCTAAGCTGCTGCTTTATTTGAATGATGGTACACTTTGGTATAAATAAGCTTTTTGGTTTCATAAGGTCCCATTTATTAATTGCTGGTCTCAATATTTGTGCTATTGGTGTTGGTGTCCTATTCAGAAAGTCTTTTTCTGTACCAATGAGTTCAAAGATATTTCCTGTAATTTTTTTCTATCACATTCAATATATCTAGTCTCATGCTATGGTCCTTGATCCATTTGGAATTTTATTTTGTGCACCATGATATATAAGGATCTATTTCTATTCTTCTACATATAGCTATCCACTTTGACCAGTATCATTTTTTAAAATGTCTTTCCTTTAGTATGTATTTCTTGGCTTATTTGTCAAGACGTCCATATGTGTGTGGAATTGTGTCTTGGTCTTTAATTCTACTCCATTAATCAATGTATCTGTTTATAAGTTAATACCATGTTGTTTTTATTACTAGAGCTCAGCAATACAACTTGGAATCTGGGTTGTAATACCTCTAACAATTATTTCATTATTTAGGATTGTTTTAGATATTCTGCATGTTGTGTATCTCTTTTTCCATATGAAGTTTAAGATTGTTTTTGTCTTCTATGAAGAATTGGGTTGGAATTTTAATGGGGATTGTGTTGAGTCTCTAAACTGCTTTTGTTATGATTTCCATTTCATAATATTGATCCTACCAATCATGATCATGGGAGATCTTTCAACTTCTGGTGCCTTCTTCAATGGCTTATAGTTTTATTATAAAGGCCTTTTACTTGCTTGGTTTAAGTTGTCCTAAGATATATTATTTTTGAGGCTATTGTGAAAGGTACTGTATCCCTTATTTCTCAGTCTGTTTATCATTTGTATATAGGAGGGCTACTGATTTTCCGAAGTTAATTTTGTATCCTGATACTTTGCTGAAAGTTCTTATCAGATATACAAGTTTTCTAGTGGACTCTTCATGGTCTTTTACATATAATATCACATCATTTGAAAATAAGACAGAGGATGGAAAATACAGGATCATGAAGTAAAAATTTTAAATCTGGACTTTGTCTTGGTTAAATGGGTTCAAAGGTAAAATGCTTTTATTTCTTTCCTTAATGTGACACTAACACATTATTGGTGACTTAGAGTTAATGACTAATGCATTATATTTTGTACACATTTCTTCTATCTTATCTTCAAAGCCAAAATTATTTCTTCCTTGTCATTTAATTTGTATCTGAGACTTACCACTGAGGTTTTTCTTTTGACTTCCTATGTTTTTCATTTCCAGTTATATTTCAGTTTATATTGTTTTAATGGTTCTATATTTCATTTTTAAATTCTACTATCATGTCTTGAATTGATTTTATTTTTCACTCAACTGTTTGTACTTTCATTATCTTCATTAAAGCACTTACTCCTCTTTAAGGTCCTTGAGCGTATCATATCCATAATTGCTATTTTGAAGCCATTGTCTTGTGCTTCAGTAAATTGCTTTTCTTAGGTTCTATTACAATAGGTGTTCTGGCTTCAGGAGGAAACATACCATCTTGGTTTCTCATGTATTTTTTGCTTTGGGATCTAGGTAGGCATCTAGAATTTTAATGTTTGAAATGATTTTTTGGTGTAAATATCTGATCTTGCCTTGTTGGGTAGGCATCTTGTTCTTTGGTTGCTGTTGCCCACTCTGTGTCCTGGGCAAGTGTGGTGGCTTCTGGGTCTCTGGTAAAGAGTGATTCTGAGAATCTCTGAGGATTCACAAGGTAATGGATATGCTAGAAGGACTATCTGAAAGTGGCAGCAAAAGGACTAACTAGAGTGACCCTGAACTCTAGGTCTACACCAAGTAGCCAATCTCAAGATACTAGAGATGGAGTGGGAGGAGGGTCTGAAGCAGGGACATGGCAGCAAATTTAAGAGTAAGTTTGGAGAGACATGAATGAAGCCTGGGGAGGGGAAAAGTGTTATTTGCTTGAGCCCCAGCTATGTGCCTGGACTGAGGATCCCTGGTAGAGAGCTGTTCTATGGGACAGCAGGGAGTCACAAAGGAATGGAGATGGGCTACAAGAAATGCCTGAAAGGGGCAGCAGGAAAGAACTATGAAGACCCTGAGCCCTGGGTCTGTACTAAGAGGCCAAGTCCCTAGGTAATGGAGACCTGTAATCCATTTTGAGTTCACTATTATAAGTCATAAGAGATGGGCTTTGTTTTTCAATCTTCTGCACGTAGACCCACATTCTGATTTTCTGTAGTACAATAGTTTGATAGATCTGCCTTAGCAAAGTCCCACTAACTGAGTGGCCTAACTGTCATAAATTTATTATCTCACCCTTGTGGCAACTAGAAGTAGAAACCAAAGTATGCTCAGGGTTCTTTCTTTGAGAGGCCAGGAGTAAAGAGTCTGTTGCAGATTCTTCTCCTTGATAGGAAGATGGTTATCTTTTCTTTAAGTTCTTTCACAGAGTCTTCCCTTGATACATGTTTGCTTTACGGTCATTTTTTCCTCTTTTTATAAATATCACTCATATGGACTTGGGCCTACTCCAGTGATTTATTTTTAATTTCATTGCCTCTATGAAGAGTCAACCTTGAAATAAGGTCATAGGTGGAAGTGTAGGGGCTGAAGGTAAAACACATAATTTTAAATGGATGTAATTCAACTCAACAAATAATCTCAGGTATAAAACATTATGAGGCCTCAAATGACATTATGAAAAAAAAAGACTTCCACCCACAGCACTGTGACAGATTGCATTGTTGTAAAACTTTGAAATTATATTTAGTTTTATTGTGCCCATCAATGAGACTTCATAGATGGAAAGACAGGTTGTGTTGTTGTTAAAATTCTACATTACATTAGATGGAAGAAAAGTTTCTCCAATTTTATTTCCTTAGTCTTAGTTTCAATTTTGCCAAGGTTGAAGATATGTTTGGCCATCTGAAAACTTGGAAATTTCCCTTGCTCCCTCATTCATAATGAGAATAATTGGAAACAAGGAGACTATGTGCAAGCAATTGCCAATATACCATAGACTATGAGGTCAGCATTTCTTTTATATGTAATATATTTCCATAAATCAGCCACCATTAGGATAACAACATGGGGATAAATTCTGTCCAAAATATATTAAAACCTAATGCTGGGGTTAGGGTTCGTATTTTATACTGTGTAGTACTCTTCAATTTTTCAGAAAATGAATGTCATGAAAATACATTTTGTTTTAAAAATCCCTTCAAGTAAGGGATTTTCATGAACAGCTTCCCCAAAATGACAATAATTATTTATTCAGCTTTTATGCACTGGGTATTTACTTTGTGTTCAATTTTACACTAGACACCATGAGGATATTCACTAAAGGGTATAATTCCTAGCCACAAAGGAGTTAATTTACAGAGAGAGTATACACACACACACACACACACACACATACACACACACACACACACACACAAATTCAAAGTAACATCCCATAAGTGCTTCAAAAGAAGTAAAACAAAGAAAATATAATCATTTCCAGAGGTCTTTGATTTATGGCTTTTTCTTTTACTCAGTATTCTGGAGAGTGAACTTGAGGACACTTTACAGCCACAATTTAAGAACTGTTTTTTGAAAGCAGAAGGTCAAATCTGGTCACAGGAGCTGATAAACAAGGAGACTTATATGTCTGTGTCAAATGGAAATGTGGCTGTGTTAGTTCAGCAGTTCAATCAAATATCCAAAACCCTCTATCAGTATAAACAGAGCCATAACTTTTGCAGGCCAAGGAAACAGAACAAAAATCACAAGCAAAACCAAACAACCTATCAACAAACAAACAAATAACACTGCCAAGAGAATTGAAATGAAAATGAAATTACTGCTATTTCACGAAATTTATGATGCCCCAAATCCCATTTAAGTTAAGCGCCTGATAGAGAAAAAAATGTATTTAATTAAATGTGTGGCAGGCCATTCATAGTTTCCTTTCTGGGCTGCAGAGGATTTACTCCATGTTGCCTATTATGGTTGGCAACAGTTCTTGGCAAATGTACCAACCAAAAATCAAAATAAATTAAAATACTCTGATGCTTTCTCTCATTGAACAAGCTTGGAAAAGATTGAGAAATTAAGAGGGTTCTGAGAGAAACTTCCATGTGTTTCTATGGTAATGAAGATCAACAGCATGTGTCTACTGTAATTATATATTCCAAAGCTCAAAGAAAGTTTCAACTCCCACTATAATTCTGTAGCTGCTAAGAGAGAGGATTGGGATGAATTGTTATCCAAATTGCATGAAGCATTTACAAAGTAAATATGTGATAAAATTGTGAATAATTTTAAAAACAATCAGTTGCTATAATGTTTTCTAGAACTAGATCTGGAAGAGGTAGGAAACCTATTCCGTTCAAATCCATCCATTGAAAAATGAGGAAAATGAAGTCCAAACACCAGAAAAGGATCTGCCTAGGTCCTTGCAGCTAACAGAACTCCCGCTGCAACTCGGGTGTTTTTTCTCAGCTTGTTGGTCTTCCTAATAGACTGTTTATCTCTCAAAAATTCAGCATCAAAGATTGTAAATCACCTTTTGAGTGTAACAAGGCTGGCTGCTATTCCTTCTTTAAACACATGCACTCTGAAGCTCATCTTCCTTGAGTTTCCTGCTAGCATCTCCACTTACTAGTTCCATGTTTTGGCAAATAACAAAATGTGCTGTGCCTTGTTTGCTCATTTGTGAAGTGAAGATGACAGCATCTCCTACCTCCGAGAATTATTGTGAGCAGTGTATGCGTTAACATTTGTGAAATGCTTAGAAATAGGTTTGCAGTTAATGTGTTTTATTATTTTAATCATCTAAATGACTAGTAAAAATCTGACACTGAAGGCATTGAATTTTACTTGTGCTTCTTCATCCTGAGAAAATTTATGAGCAACTTCATTTTTATCTCTTACTTGCTGAACTCTTGTTTGTCTGTTGTTAGTCATCTAGCATCCTGAGTATATTGACAGTATCCCATAGCTGAAATATCCTGCTTGGCTTTATTCACTTCTGAGAACAATTGCCACACCCAAACTTCCCTGTAATTTCTTTATAACCCCAGAAATATATAATTCTACCCTTCAGAGACCCATGAAATACTATCTAAATTGTTAAGATATAGTTGTTTAACATAGTTCCCTTCTGAAGGACATTGCACATTTAAGAGTAATTGTATTTAGTGCTGACATTTTAATAATTAGATGAATATATAATTAATGAATTTTAGATTTTATAGAGAAATAAAAACAGTAGATAGGAAACCAATCAATAATGAGTATTTGTTGTAAACTTAGTTAATTCTCCAGCATGGAATATATATTATTATCTTGTATTTTGGAGATAAGGAGACAGCAAATAGAGAGAAAAGAAGAAAACATGTTTTTGCTTCTTTCAGTACCAGGGATTGAGCGTAACGTTTCACAAAGGGTAGGCAAATACTCTGTCCCTGTATTGTATCCCAGACATATTTTACATTTTATTTTGAGATAATATTTTTTGGGTTTGGCATAGGTTGATTTTAAACTTATCATGTAGCCTGAGCAGGGTTTGAATTTGCCATTCTACCACTTTAGCTTCTCAGATAGCCGGGATTATAAGATTATGCGATCAGTCCTAGCTGACATGCTTAAGATTTTACAAGAAATAAACTGAAAGGCTCTTTTACAAGTATTGGTCTGTCTCCAAAGTCCATACTTAGCATTTTTAAATGACTTTTTAAACCAATTTTGTGACAGTTGCTTTTATTATTTGTGTGCATGATGTGTGTATGTGTGCATGTGTGTGAGAATATGCTTGTAGAAGTCAAAATATAACTTTATGGAGTCTCCTTCCACCCACATTGCATGTGTTTTGGGGGATCAAATACAGATAATATGTCTTTCATCATTGGGCAACAAGTGCCTTACCCACAGAGTCATCTCTCTGGCCTCCTGGTCTCGACATTATTTAAAAGCTAAAACTTACACATTTATTTATTGTGGGGGGGCATGCAAAGGCACTACAACATTTTACATGTTGAGGTCAGTGGACAGCTTTCAGGAGTTTGTTTTCCCATTCCAATATGTGGGTCCTGGTGTTGAAATTCATGCTATTAGGCATGGCAGGGAGGCTTTGGTCTGCTGAACCATCTTGCTGGCCCAGATGTTCCTAAGTGTTTTGATAGAATTCTTTAATCAGTGCTCCTCGTGTCATAAGGTTTGTTCAAATACCTTTTCTTCCCTATTACACTTGGTTATCTTTCTCTAGAAACTATTGAACCCTGATTTTTATCACAAACTGATACATATTCAGAATATACTGTTTCACTTTAAATGGAAAAGTGGGATACCAACTGGAGACATAATAAATCCTACGTGACAAATTTTGAATATAACACTGTATCAAATGCAAAATTCTTTCATACATTGAGCCCTCTGTTGATTTAGCGTGAAATACAAAGACAAAGCAGAAATCAAACAGTCAAAATGAGTATGTGTTTGCAACAGCTCCGCTCCATGGACACCCTTGACTAGTTAGTTATTTCAGAGCAGAAGAAAATGCAAGAGGGTTTTTATCTAAACTGTCAAAGTGTATCTTACACTAATGGACTGTTGACAAGACAGGGAAAAACATTAAGTGAAAGCATAAATGCGCAATGATTTGGGATTAAATCTGAGACATTCTGGTGTAAGAACCAAGCACATGTGACATACTCTTCAAGTACATGAATTAGCATAAATATTTTATGAGCTTGTCAAACTCTATTCAGAAAGGCACAAGATTTTATATTTGGAAAAAAACATTTTTGTCACAATTCATTCTTTGCTGAAGCACCTCATTTTATAGTTCTAAGAAAAGAAAATCCAAGTGGAGAGTTTATGCAGATCTATTAACTTCTCTGAGATGAATGTATATTCCTCTGAATGAATGACTTCTCTAAGTGACATACCAAAACTTATTTATATATCCAGAAACCATTGTCTTTTATCAGTCAATAAATGTAGCACCTGCCATCTGTAGAGTTGTATGCCATATGTTAGAAACATTCCAGCAATATAGAGCTCAGATTCTGCATGGGAAGAAATACCCATGACATATTGAAATGACAGGTAAGTAAGTAACAACGCATAATCTAAATTGTATAGACAGAGCGTCAGATGAGGTCGAAGTTTCTGGCAGTTGCAGTACCAGGATGAAGATAGGTCAGCTTTCACGGTTTTATTGCATATAGTTTAAGTCTTACCCAGTATATTTCCTGTCTGCCCTTGGGAATGCATAATAAGGAAAGGTAAATGTGTTTCTCCAGAAAAGAAGATAAGTAACAAAAGTTAATTAAAAACTTGTTTATGTACTTCAATAGGTAAGCTCCATGGAAGTAATTCAGTAATTTATAGGTTTAAGGCTCTTCCATTTCAAAAGACTATTGGATGGTAAGATATGACACAATCTAAAATTACCCTAAGTGATGGAAAATGACTAGAAAATGGTAATCATGTGTGCAGACTGTAGCTTGCCAGTACTGCCCAGCATCATATAACACAGACCCCAGATAACACCTTCTTCAATAACAAAGCAAGGTCGTCGACACAAATAAGAGAAAAAGCCTATGAGTCAGCTCAAAAAGTGCCAAAAGAAAGTATAGAAAGGAGAGGAAGAACAAATGAGAAGAATATAGCAGCCATAGATCATGTCTGAAAGTCAGAAGACAAGAAAGTGATGTAAGAAAGAGCAAACAAGCAACCAAATGCCAGGGATCACACAAAAACAAGTTATTAAAAGAGACAGAAGACTGTATCAAAGCCAAGAAACAATGAGAACAGAGGCAAGTAGAACAGGCAGAAAATTAGAAAGTCAGATTATTGAAAGAAAGCCTAGTTGACTGACTTTCTAGGGTTGTCTACTTGTAGACATGGCCCCGGGCTGCTAAAGCCTTAAGACTACAAGGGTCTGCAAGGTTTTTGCACCTCACTCTTCTCAGGGAAAATTTGCTGATATGAATGACACATGACCTGGGGCTGTAGAGCCTTCATTTCATTGCTATTAAAAAGGTTGCTACACAGTCAAACTAAATTAATGGAGAAAATAGTCATCAAAGGTTGGATTTTATATAGGTTATAAATAAACCTTTGTTCTATTTAATGTTCCTGCAAAGAGCCATTTACTATTGGCATATGAGCATTTTAGCCACCTTCTGTATTTATAAAGCAAGACAAAACTGGGTATCAAAATGTGTTTTGAGCAAAGGATTATGCTTGTGGTTTAGGACACTATCAATGTTTTCTGTTTCTCATTTTAACTCAAAGGTAGCCCAGTTAATTCCTCACATCATTAGTGGTTATCCTGCTATTGTCATATTTAGAAATACTTCCACGAGTTCTGGAGTGGTTAAGGTGATGGACTAGAAATGCATCCACTAAAACAAAGCTCTGAAATGTTGATAAGACATTTTGTTACTGTAGAGATTTCATTATTTTATCAAGAAACACATTTCTAGGAATAATTTTCAAACAGTTGTTAAAATAAATTTTGTGGAAGATTATATGAGCTCTTCTTAAGTAATTGTCAGCAACTGGAATACTTGATTATCTTTAGCATACACTGCCTGTATCTTTTTCAACCATGGGAAAGTTAACTAAACAAAAAAGAAGACACACACCATTCACAGCAAAAGGAATAAAAAGAATATGTGTTTCCCTCACTTTGTAGGAAGTTGACAATGTAAAAGAATTATTTATGAGGGGACCAGTGCTTAGACACACACAGAGTGGTCCAGCATTTGACCTACCATCGTAGGCTTTCCCACAATACAGCCTCTAAGAAAACTAGTCTGTCTCGAACCCTGGCAACAGGATTGTTTACTTTTATACCAAGAAGGCTGAGAAAGCACCTAAATCCTCATGCAGTGTATACCCAGGCAGACACTGAGAAGTTTGTGCTGTGAGACCAAAAGTCCTTAAGAGATTATTTACATCTTCTTCAATTTCTTTTTTCAGTGACTTAAAGTTCTTGTCATATAGGTCCTTCACTTGCTTAGTTAGAATTACCTACCCCAAGGTATTTTATATCATTTGTGGCTATTGTAAAGGGTGATATATCGGTAGAACTCATTCAATGACTGATGGAAGCAGATGCAGAGATCCACGGCCAGGCCCCAGGTGGAGCTCCAGGAGTCTAGTCAGCAAGAAAGAGGAGGGATTGTATGAGCGAGAGATGTTGAGACCATGATTGGAAAAAGCACAGGGACAAATAGCCAAACTAGCGGAAACACATGAACTATGAACCAATAGCTGAGGAGCCCCCAACTGTATCAGGCCCTCTGGATAAGTGAGACAGTCGATTAGCTTGAACTGTTTGGGAGGCCAATTAAAAAATAATAAAAAAAAGCCACTTCAAAAACAAAAGAGATTGTTTAAGGCACGTCAGCAGGGCCTATGGTGATTCCACGTGTGCCAAATGCCTGTGATAGGATCAAGCAGGCTTTCACTATTGAGGAGGAGAAAATTGTTGTGAAAGTGTTGAAGGCACAAGCACAGAGTCAGAAAGCAAAATAAATATGCAGGTTTTTAAAGTAATAAAAGTTAAGACTTGGTCTGTGGGAAAAAAGTAATTATTTACTTCACACAAGTTAGGAAATAACAAGGAACTATTCCCTCCTGCTACAGTCTTAGGAAATACAGAAGTAAAATACTTGGAGTAGCTTAAGTTAACATCAGTTCTACCTACATATTCTTTCATTTCACTTTGAAGTTAGATACAGATTTGGTCAGGGGATTTTCCATCATCTCCTAGGATGCAGAGTGTGGAATGTTCAAGTCCTTGCTTCATGTGGTAAAACAGAGGAGTTAGTTAATGTACCCTGTGATGTTTCCCTAGAAGGGGAGAGTACAGGTACTTATGGAAGCACTGGCATCAGAAACGGGTAGGGCTCATCTTGCCTTAATATAAATAAATGACAATATAATTCCTTCAGAAATGGCATTTCTTTTTCTGGAATGAATTTATGTCTGTCAGATGAGTGTAGAATATTTGAATTGTATATTGCAAATTAAAGCTATGCTGTGAATATTTGACTTTGGAGAAACTCAAGCATAATTTTAATCTGAAAAAAATCATATAAGTGATTTATACTTATACATATATATATATTTATAACATGAATAAATGGTTACTTTAAACAGTCTAATATTTCAATAGCCTAGTAGCTCTTTTAACTGAGTTTCTCAAGTAATATCCTGGATTTTGTGTCATAAAATACATTACTTTTTATTTTTTATTTAGTTTTTTTTTTTTTGAGACAGGGTTTCTTTGCATAGTTTTGGTGCTTGTCCTGGATCTTGCTCTGTAGAACAGGCTGGCCTTGAACTCATAGAGATCCACCTGACTGTCTCCTGAGCGCTGGGATTAAAGGTGTGCGCCACTGCCGCCTGGCAATACTTTCCTTTTTAAAGATTTATTTTTTATGTGATGAGTATTTTGTCTACGTGTGTGTGTGTATATGTGTGTGTGTGTGTGTGTGTGTGTGTGTGTCTGTGTGTGTCTGTGTGTGTGTGTGTGTACCACATGCATTTCTGGTACATGTGAAGTTCATGAGAGGGTGTCAGATTGCCTGGAACAGTTCTGAGTAGCCATGAAGGTACTAAGAATCAAACCCAGGTCCTGTGCAATTGCTCTTAATCACTGAGCTATTTCTCCAGTCCCAGCTATTTATATGTTATATGAGCTGGAAATTTAAGTATGCTACACATTCTGCCTTCAGACACCTTGGCTCAAATTGTCCTCCTGCCTCAGCCTCCCAGGAAACTGAAATTCACTGCACTAGGCTTGTTTCTTTTACTACATTGAGATTTAAGTGAATTATAATCTAATAATCAACACTTTTAATTTTACCACCACTTCCCAGGGCCTCCATAACATTTCTATTGAAGAATGAATACATTTCCTCAAAGGATTAACATATTTGTACTGATTCATTGTAGTATATGTGATCAAAATCCATTTTGTCACAGTAAGACTTCAAAGGCAGTGTTTTTTAAATAACTTGTAGGATATTCAATCCCCCCAATTCATATACAAGGCTAACATTTTCTATATGCTAAAATTCTGTACTTATCTTATTCAGTCCTGTGTTAACACCAGTCTGAAGAGGTTATTTTGAATAAATGACAGAAGTCACATATTTTGAAAAGACAAGGAGAAAAGTGTTTACACTAGATATGTAATTGCCAGAGAAGGATCCAATGGTGTCCCAGTACATTGGAGAGGGCATTAGAAAACTTTCTCTGCTTTGCTATTCTGGGAGAATACTGTGCCTCTAAAATGGGAAAATATGGCTTGACAGATTTGTTTCCAAAGGAAAAAAGTGAATCTCAGAAAGATGATATCTTCAGTATATTTAGAATGCTGCAAGCCTAAGGTACAAAAAAGTTAGTAACAAAACACTCATTGTAACTATTCCAAAGTAATTAGTGGAAGGTAGAAATACTAGTTATCTGATATCATAACTTCCTTTTAAAACTCCTGAGCAGCTGTTAGTGAAATTTTAAATTGTGTAACACCTTTGAGCTATAATCTTTCTCGGTTCCAAAACCTAAGCAAAATTGTGTTTATGGAGAAAAGAAAAATATCTAAATTGAAACAATAGAATGTAATTCTCACTCACATCTTGTTGTATAAGAAGTATTTTCGGGAGATTCAGTTCTTTTGGTTTTTTGGTTTTGAAATAAAGCACAAACCAGCTTTGGGGAATGATGTTCTCAAATGAGAAAGAAATACTTTGTTAGTCTTAATGATAATGTACCATCTTTGTAGAAGTGAATTAGTTTAATCATAACAGGCAATAATCTATTGGGAAAAATCTGATTTTCTTTTCTATTTATATTCCCAAAATAATCAGATTTCAGCCACAGGTATTAGATAACTCATTCAAATCTTAAATAACATGCTTACAATGATAAAAATGATAACTGCATTGCTGTTCAGAGTATTCAATCCTAGGCAAAATATCTCTACAAGAAAATTCCTGAAGCCAGCACAGAGGAAACAAAAGGCAAAAAGAGGAAATGAAACAAAAAGGTCTCAAAGAGCAGCTTGCATTTCATTTTCTTTTCTGTTTATTTTTTTTAAGAGGAACCTATTCCTCATGCTGGGTTGCCTTACCCAGCCTTAATACCAGGGGAGGAGCTTAGTTCTACCTCAACTTGATATGCCATGCTTTGTTGACACCTGTAGTAGGACGGGCCCACAGGGTCCAGGAAATTGGCTAAAACCAGTATCTAAGTCATGCACATAATGTACTTCCTTATGAGCCAACCTGGAGTCATCCTGAGGGCCTAGCAACAGGTGCTGTCAGATTTCATGGTCACTGTCAGAGTTCCTGATAGTGCCCAGCCAATGAGGGACAGCCACTCAATGCTACCAGATTGGGACACAGCTTGGGTGCTGGCAGGAGGGTATATAAGGCCTTCATCATTGTTGAATAAACAAGTCTGCTGTTTGCCTTCAACTGACTCCCTGTGTATTTGTCATTGATGCTGTGCCTTCTCACCCCCTCCCCAGAGGGAGCCATTAGGAACCAGCAACAGACACCAATGGGAGGGCTTCCCCTTTCTGAACAGAAACAGAGGAGGAGTGAATGGGGAGTAGAGGGGAGATAGGGAGAGAGAATGGGAGGAGAGGAGAGAGGGAAAACTGCTGTCAGGATGTAAAATAAATGAATAAATTTAACTAATTATATATATACACAAATACATAATATATATATATATATAAATATATATATATATGCAAATCCATACAACCATCCTAAAAATGAAAGGGTCCTACTGTGTAGGTCTGGCTGACTTGTAACATGCTATAAAGATCAAGTGGGCTTTGAACTCATGGTGATGCTCCTGCTTCACCTTCTAGTCTCCAGTAAGTGCTAGTATTACAAGTGTACCACACCCAGCTCTATTTTTAAAAATTATTTTATCTGATGAAATTCATTAATCAAACTTGTGAATAGCTGTGAATGCTATAGTTTCTGTCAAAGAATTTATTTCACTATATCTTAATTGTAGGACTACTATAGATAAAAATGAACACATTTAGTAGTTATTTTTCTCATCACAGTACCAAAACAACTGACAGATACAACTAAATGGAGAAAAGGTCTATTTTGGATCATTGTTTCAGAGATATTTCAGTCTTTCATGTTGGGAAAGGCATGGAGGATTTCACGATGGTAGGCATATATGGCCAGTTCTCATATTTTGTTAGACCAGAACCAGAAATAGTTTGAATTTTCAGACTTATCACTAGTGACCTACCTCAATCATCTGGGCTCCACTTCCTAAAACCTCAAAAGTTTCAAACAAGATGTACATGCTGTGGAATAAGCAGTTGAAACATGAAGCTCTGAAATCATTCTATATTCCAACCATAGCAACATTAAAACAGACATGTAAGTAAAAAGAACACATGAACACAAAGGCAACATATTCATGTTTCTTTTTTTCATTTTGGGTTTACCTATTCAAGAGTGAATTTTGTGTGTATTTGATTGTTTATGGTATGAACCCATCTATATTTAAGATTTCTCATTAATCAGGCAAGAAAAATAGTTCAAACATTGCGAGTGAGGTATACAAACTATTTAGTCATTCTTTACCTTATTTATTTGTACCTACCACTTATTTTGCCACATGTGTAATACATAGCAACAAAGGCATGTCCCCATCATGATTAGAGCAGGGATACAAATATACAGTAGAAGATAATTCTGGATGGTTGATTTCAGATAATTTTTTTAGATGCAGAGGGGTTCTTTTTAGCTCAGATAATAATTAGAATGTTTTCTTAGTGAGAAACAGCAAAGAACACACACACACACACACACACACACACACACACACACACACACACTCTACTCTGTTTTTACTGGGTTAAGAAAATTTTATTATTAATTATAACTTTTTATAATTTTTATATCAAAATTCCAACTTCTATGTAGGTTTACAATGTCTTCTCTATTTAATTTACTCGTCTTAAAAAATTCATCTTTCATTATGGGAGTAATTTTCAAAATTTTTCCAAAGAAATGTTTAGGCTAATCCTAGGAGACTTTCAGGCAAATACATTAGAGTCATCTTCTTTATACTTTTATCAGCAAATGACTCAGTGCAAGGTAGTCACTAATATCTAAAATCAAACATGCAAAACAATTGAAAATAAGGTGAATATTGTAATTTATATATTTTCTAACAAAAATGTAAGTCTCCCTGATTCCCTCACTCTCTTCATTCCTTCTTTAATGATTTCTGTAGCTTAATCGGTAGATTAAAGGACATTTTAAAAAGATTCCCACATAGAGCTATTACATATAGGGTTATATGTAGAAAATACTTTTTAATTGCCATTCTTTCCCTCTATGTAGACATTATCTACTTTATATTTTGCCAGGCCAAAAACATGCTGTAATAAAGGATCAGGAGAAAGGCAATATATATTATGCCTTAGGACATTTAACTATTATAAAGAAAAATATCCTAACATATAATCAGAGTTATACAAACAGCAGCTAGTCTAGGAGTTTTAATTCCCCCATATCCCCCATCCTCGTGCTGGGTCTCGCAACAGCAAAAAGAAAAAGAAACAAAAGCAACTTGATATCACTCTTTCCTCACTACTGCCACACAAATGTACACAGTACTACAGTATTGGAAATGCTCCAAGCAAGGCCAAATATAATCAGCTATGTATTGATGCACACAGTTATTTCTTTCATTTAGATTTTAATTATTTACTAAATTCAACGTTCATATTTAACCTTAACTCAAACTTGACTTAAATGACTTCCTTGATATTACTTAAGTGAATTATTAAAAATTGCATATAGTGTTTCATTTATTCACCCCTTCTATTCTAATATACTACAAAGTTTAAAAAAAGCCAGTAGAAGAAAATTACCCAGGTCCTTAGCTACAGTCTACGAATACATTTTATCTTAAAAGGATGTGGCTTTCTGGTGGGGTGGTAGAATATACTCCATCACCTCAGGACTCCATGGGTAGAGGCAGGTAGATGTTTGTAATTTTGAGGGCAGTCTGGTCCATATGGTGAGTTGCAGAACAGCCAGAGCCACAAAATGGGGCCATATCTAAAAGTAAGGAAAAAATGTTTAAGAGTGTATTACTCTCCAATGATGTCTTACATTGAAGAATAACTACATAGCTTATGGGGTTCTGAGCAGAATAAAAATATTAATGCTTTGCATAAAAATTAGTAAGGATTTCAAGTTAGTGACAAGAATATAAAAGCAAATATGGGAGTCTCATAATCATGCCCATGAAGTGAAGATTGCTGGTTTACATTATACATTATTGTATAATTAAAGCACAGAATATTTAAAATTCTCAGAACCACTAATGAGATGTGTACCAGTTAATATCAGTCCCATTTTTATGAGGTACTTACAGAATTCCATGTTCAGAAACTTGCATAGCTACATAACTGGTAAATGATGAAGATGAAACCATATTCTGTTTTTCCACCTTGTATTCCAAAAACAAAACAGAGCAAAAAGTGCGCCCATCTGTTAATCAGCTATGCCTTACTACTATGAATCCCAGTAATACACATGTCCAAGCAATATCCATGTGAAATTCTGGCATTAAATTGGAGTTATTAAATAGCTCTGCTTAAACATTCTGAGTGTGTGTCTTTGTGGCGATGTATGTCTCTTGTGGTTTTTCTTTGGCTTTTTTTTTTTACTTCTGTTTGTTTTCTTCTATTTGGTTTGTTTTTGTTTCATTTCATTTTATCTTATTCTAGTACTAGTTTTTTGATGCCTGTATTCTAACAAGAGACAGCAAGAATGTGGAATCTGATTGGAGAGGGGGTTCTCAGAGGACTTGAAGAAGGGGAATCAGAATCAGAATATAGTGTACAAAAAATATCTTTTCAATTTAAAAAATAGAAAATAGTAGTAGTAGTAGTAGTAGTAATAATAATAATAATAATAATAAAATGAGAACTGATTGGGCTAAGACAGTTGCAACATCCGTAATAAATGAACCAAAACCTGACCCAGTGAACTTTACAATTTATAACCTCCAACTAATCTATGTTTAGACACTTTACTGATTAAAACCTACCAAGTATTCTCCAACATTGTGCTTTCTGTTGCATTATTCAGTTTTCCATTGCTGTGACAAATTATTTGAGGTAACATAAATGATGGCAGATGGTCTAGACATTTCAGTTCATGGTAACATAGCCATGCTGGTTTGGGACCTCTGGCATGACAGTTCATCATGAAAGGAATGCATGGCAATGAAGCATATATGGAAAAGAAGACATCAGGGCCCCATGAACATACTCACAGTGACCTAAATAGCTGCTACTAAATCTTAACTCCAAAGACTCCATTACCTTACTTTAGTACCATCACACCTTCAGATTTAGTGCATTGGGTACCATTTCAAACCCAAATAAAGCCCCAGCGAAGTATTTTGTCTTGCTTTTGTAGATACTTTACTAAAGTTTTTCTCTTGCATCTCTTTGGTGAAGTCCCAAATTACATATGGTCTGGAGCAGCCTGACTCATAAATCATAATTTGCTCAAATAACCTCTGAAAATTTAATGTGCCCAAGTTTATCTTGTAACACTATTAAGCCAATATTTGGATTTTCTTTTTGCCAACCATGAAATATGTATATAAAAATGAAATTGAACTACAAAACAGTCAAGCCAAGTAAAACAGTAATACTTTTCTACCATGGGGGATTTCAAATGAAAATGAAAATCTTTGTTCTTTTGTCTGTCCACAGTCTTCAGGAAGACACTCAAAACCTTACTGCTAACAGACACAGAACTTTCTTCTCTGACCTGCACTTACTGAATTACTAATGGCAGAATTCAGACAAGAAAATGGCTTTTTGTCAAATACTCTTCTCTTCTGAAAGACATTTCATTTGCTAAACTTCAGAACAAGCCAATTGCCTTTTCTAACTACCTATTAATCAATTTCCAAAGATGGAATAAATGAAGAAAGCATCACAGTGCTTCTCCCCCTGTTCTTATTGCCAGCTTATGTAAAATCTGCTCTTGCCTTGCTGTGATTTGTTTCCAATGAAGAAAAATGTTGCCATAGCAACCAGTTAGTCGATTGACTTTGCTTAGTATTTTATTTTTCTGAATAGTTGACGAACATAGGTTTTTTTTTCACTCATTTAGAAATTGTTATTTGTTTCCTTACTGTGTGTAGGGTTTATACCAAATCCCATCTATTATCAGAAACTCACCCATTGGGCTTAAAAAATGCAAAGTGCAAATGTAACAATAAACAGATAATGATATAAAACATGTCTGAGTATTTGTATTTTAAATAATGTACAAATTGTAAGATGTATGTTGTTACAGAAAGTATACACATTTATTCAGTGAAAGTTTTAAAATCATTTTGGTTTAGGGTATTTTGTCCTGTTGATTTGAATCTACGGAATTTGAGTGCTATTTTATTTTCTTCTTTGAAATGCAGGAGATGAAGGAGGCTGGCTCACATAATTCAAGAGTAATTGCTTCTTGAATACAGAATAAAAGAACTGCTAATAATTTAGTTGAGCTCAGCTTTCTTTTCAGTGCACAATATAGTCTGGTTCGTTTATTATAGAGAGCAATTGTTGCAGGGACAGAAATGAGAAAATGCCCTTGTGCAGACAGTCATTGCACAGAATGTATTAGAACCACACCAACGGGCTTAATTTAAATGATAATGGTAATTATTATTTTGAAATCCTTTTCATTTGCACAACATTTTGTACTTTGGAAGTGTCCTTTAGGATACTGTAATATCATATAACTCTTCCAAATCTTACAGATCATGGAAACAAGGTCCTAAATGATTTTTTTCCAATGGCTTGTTTGAAGACCTTAAAGAAAATCCTGCATTTCCCTGCTGAAGTATAAAATATGTCCCCACCAGTTTCTCATTTTTGGAGAGACAGTAAGACAGAGACAGACAGACCTTAAGAACTAAAGTAGTTTGCTCCAGACAGAGACTACTACAGAAAACTACAAACACTCTAAATGCCAAGTTGGGGAGCCTTCCCAATGATACACCTGCAAAGCACTCCCACATCTAAGGAGAACAATAAAGAAGAGGGAGGTGTAAGACTGTAAAAGCCAGAGGATCAAGGAGTTTGCTGTGAAATTGTGTCTCCTAGTAATTCAGAAGCTATATCCATAAAGTCTCACCAATATGATTGTGCAAACATGGGATGAACAAAGACAACAATGCTAAAGTGGATGGGGGAAGCCCATGAGGGCCCAGCCTTACACAAAGATCTATAGGCAAATAAGGAACATGGAGAGTGTTAGAAATTGTCTCCCTCACAGATCACATCACTTGTTCATCCAATACCAAATGGTCAGCCCTGAAAACACATAAAAGTAACATCACACAGATTGAGCAAGTTGTATTTAGGAATATATATGTATATGTATATGTATATATATATATATAAATTCATGCAATAACAACTAATGAAAATAAGGGCCATGAATTTAAAAGAGAGCAAACAAGAATATATGGGAAGGTTTAGAATGGAGAAAAGGAAGGAATAAATGTAAATACATTATAATCTCAGCAATTTAAAAAAAAAGCAAAAGAAACTTATAAGAAAGGCTTTTTTGAGCCCACTGCCTATGGTGGGACACCTTGCACAGCCTTGGTGCAGAGAGAGGGGCTTGGACTTGCCTCAACTGAATATATCAGGCTCTGCTGACTCCCCATGGGAGGCCTTGCCTTGGAGGAGGTGGAAATGGGCGAAGGGTTGGTGGAGAAGGCTGGGGGATGGGAGGAGAGAGGGGAGAGGCATCTGTGGTTTGTATGTAAAATGAATAGAAAATTTCTTATTTAAAAAAAAGAATTATAGTAGGGTTATCAATGTACACATTGCTGAGAAAGTAGTGTGGATTTTAGCTCTCTTTGGAAAGAGCTAAAGGATGCAGGGACTCTCTCTTGTATCATTGTCCAGTTCAAAAGGCCAAATATGTGGTCCAAATTCAATATTTGTATATTTGATTTCTCTCTCTCTCTCTCTCTCTCTCTCTCTGTGTGTGTGTGTGTGTGTGTGTGTGTGTGTGTGTGTGTGTGTGTGTGTTTTATGATATGCTTTATGTAAGTGCCAAGATACTTGAGAGCAAGGTATTAATTTTAAAGCACATCACATGAAAAGTGAAGAGTTAAAATATACTTCTCTTGCTTTTACCATTTGTCATATGGTATATTGAAGAATTTATACAAATTTATTTGTTCACTTGTTTATTTAAAATTGCTCTGGCTTCCTGGACTTAACCTACTAAGGATATGTGGCCTTGCTCTTTTTGGCAATTCCCACTATCCTTCAGGATTGTTGTTATCCTTTATGTCTTATGGCTCAAGCAACATTCATATACTTCATTCTCTCTACTGATCAAGAATATTTTTGTCATATTCCTTGGAGATATTTTAAAATGAAAATCTTATTTCTATTTCCAACGTTATTTCAGTTTAGTTTTATGACCTTTGGAAGCGTTTTGACAGTCTATGCCTTAATATTCACAACTATCAAATGTCAACAGGCCTGTCTTGCTTATTTCATTTGCTTATAACAGCTATCAAATGAGCAAATGACATCACTAATCGAAGAGACTTTAGAAATCATCTAAAGGAGCCCTAGATTCACGCTATTTCTCCTTTAAGTTCACAAAGTAAGAGAGCCCAACATATATTTCAAATTTAATTTCCAGTATGTTTTCCCTTAATTTCTCTTTAGGTTCGGAAAGCACATACAGAGGTACATATGCAAACATTATCCTGAATATGTATAATGTGATTCCTTGAGATCCTGCAATGTCTGCTGAGTAAAGCAAAGCTGAAATCAGAAATGGGACCAGTGTCCATAATAAAAGAAATAAAAATTTTACCTCACCTGCCAAAGGGATAGAATAAAACCCAGTATGTTTAATGAACTAAAATTTTGAATCTTGATCTTCTAAGATGGCACTAAAAGGAACATCTACACAAAGAAAATATTCCACTTATGAAGTTATGAGTGGGTCATTTTCTTCTTAAGAATGCTGCTATTCCATATTGTCATCTCTGTGCTGACCAAAAGGCAGTAAAGGTTGACAGAGAAGTTGCTTCATCTTTCATTCCATGGACAGACAAATTGTAATAACAAAGTATCCATCTTCATTTTATGTTGTATAGCTGAAGCCAGGCTTTTATTTTTATACACAATGAATGAACATCTGTGGCCAATAGTAAGAACAAGAAACCCTCAAGAAACAACATTAGCCAGACAGTGCTATTTCTCAAAAGTAAGGCACTCATTCTCAGATTGTCATCTCTCTGAGCACATCCAAAGTTTCCAGCATACTTCCATGTGGTCACTGTAATAACTATTAACTGAAAAAGTTCTCCATTTGGTAAGGGTTCTAAAAAAAAAAAAAACAGTAGGTAAGATACATCATTTTTTTTCTTATTATTATTGCTTAACACAGTTGAAAACTGGGGTTCCTTTATGATTTATCTCTTCCCCTCAATGATTGGCTTTCTGAAATGTCTATGCCATTTAAGAGAGACCTGTTTCCTCTCTAGTTCTGACACCCTCAGAGGCGAGGCCTGAATGGAGACTGTTTTACAGCTTGTTTTGATATAATCCTGGTTGTTTCACCTCTCTCTCAGTGTTGAGCCCAACATTACTCTCTAATAGACTTTCTAAATGGGTATATTTCCTCCTCAGGATCTGTTTCCCAGGCAACTCTGCTTAAGAGGGATAGTTTCAGGAATAATACAAGGAAACAGGGATTTTGCAGCTGCTGGTACTGTTGATTAGCTGGCAGAGTACTCATCTCTAGGGGGTAGATGAAAAACTGATAAATCCTGGCATGTATATTATTGGGACCTTCAAACGTTGTAAAGTACAGTGAGATGCTGATAGGTGGGAAGAAAAATACAATGTTTCAGGCTTTTGAAAGGTTTGTGGAGAATGCTACTGCTAAGGACAATAGAATAAAATGGCTAAGTGCCATGAGTTCATTAAGGGGAAATAAACTACAAGAATCAAATAAGAGTAATGCATCCCAGATTGGAGATTTAGTGTGAAAATCATGAGAGCGTGTAAACAAAACGCTATTTCCTGCAGTTAAAGGAGAGTAAAGGCTAATTTTTAATGTCCAAAGCTTCATCATAAGAATAACAGAAGTTATGAGTGGGTCAATGCTCAGCCTTGGACTACCTGCTTGGCAGGTTCTGGGTCCTAGTTAGAAAGATTAGGATTCCAAAACTAGTATATAGGGACTATTTGTACTGATTCACTACAAGGCACAGAGTCCAAGATTTTATTCAAGTAGCTAATTTTCTTTCTTTATTATTTAAAGATGTATTTATCACCAGGCGGTGGTGGCGCATGCCTTTAATCCCAGCACTTGGGAGGCAGAGGCAGATGGATCTCTGTGAGTTCGAGGCCAGCCTGGGCTACCAAGTGAGTTCAAGGAAAGGCTCAATGCTACACAGAGAAACCCTGTCTCAAAAAAACAACATAAAAAATAAAAAAATAAAGATTTATTTATCTTATTTTACATGTATGAGTGTTTTAGCTTGCATGTATGTATGTGCAGCATGTGCTTGCCTTGTGGGAATAGAGGTCAGAAGTAGGTTCATAATCCCCTGGAACTGGAATAAAAGGCAGTTCTGAGCTATTAATGTGAATGCTGGGAATTGAACTCAAACCCTCACCAAAAGCAATAAGTACTCCTATCCACTGAACTGTCACTCCAGTCCCAGTAGCTAAGTTTCATAAGTAGCTCATTTCTCCCTGCCAGAGACCATGAGTCGCCATTTGCTTGCAATCTGTACAGAGCGCCTTTTACCCTTGTAAGTAAACTTACGCCTATATCAGGTTCTACTCTCCCCTCCCACATTGGCCACTGAACTGAAAACCAGGGTCAATTTATAATACTTCACTGAGGAAATTCTGAATCTTTAATGACAGGAAAAAAGCAGGATCTTCAGGACATAGACAAGATATATTAGCAGAAGCTAAGAGAAGCTTAAGAATGTAGAACCGCCGGGCGGTGGTGGCGCACGCCTTTAATCCCAGCACTTGGGAGGCAGAGGCAGGCGGATCTCTGTGAGTTCAAGGCCAGCCTGGGCTACCAAGTGAGTTCCAGGAAAGGCGCAAAGCTACACAGAGAAACCCTGTCTCGAAAAACCAAAAAAAAAAAAAAAAAAAAAAAAGAAAAAAAGAATGTAGAACCATGAGGGTACCTGATCAAAGGAAGGCAGAAGATAGTGTTGGATAAGGGTGAGTTTATTGATATGAGTATATACTCCTGTGATATGAGGTCCTGATTCATCCTTTAGTTATGCCTCATAGTCAGTAATAGCGAGAATCTCTTTTTTCTCCGCATTTTGATATACTGCTTCAAACTGCTAAACTGTTGCTCATGTTATGTGCACTCACTCTCTGAAATCCCATAATCATTTTTCTTCATTTTCTCCTGCTCCTTCCTGCTCATTTTTCTTGATTTACCTTGACTTCAAATCCCCCACCTTAGACAATGCGCTGCTTTTTAACTGTCTCATATTACCTCTTTGGGATCGTTCATATGGTAGGATGATATATTGGTTGAAGAGCTTCCATTGCCTTATTCTCCATAAACAAACATTACTCATCTTTGTATATTTTCTATCAATCATAGGACATTTCTCACAGATATAAACAAATAATATTTGCAAAAAGAAAAAGAAAAAAAGGATTTGCAAAAATCCTTTACTAAAACTATGGAAGGTTCTGCTTATAGCCATAATTACCAATACCAAGGTGCAGATTGTTGTTAATCTGTTCCTAGGGTATTTAGTAGATGAATTTTAAAGTTATCCTGAGAGATGGTATATATTCTTTGAAAATATCTCTCTTCTTGATGTATTGAAAGCTTATTTCTAGATGAATGGGCAGAGTGAGTAAACCAAGTGAGCAAGCATCCAAATATTGCATATCTAGCTTAATAGCTTCCCTTTCTTCATATAACACATTGAGAGTAATCCTACTCTGATCCTGTCAACTAGGCCTATCAATTAGAGCTCAGTTAACAAAGGTCTTGATGGCAGAACTACATTGATCCAAATTGTATTTATTTCTAAGGAGTAAGCCAAAACCTAGAGTTTAGAACCATGTATAAGTATCCTGGTATTTTTATCCTCCTGTAAGTGTTCAAACTGGAATACTCCAGAAATCTCCACGTTGATACTTAAAATCACATGTTTTTCAGTTTGAAAGAAGAGGGCATGGAACTAAAAATGATTGTCCTTAAATGAAGAAGGTGGCCACTCACGTACCATGCATTTAGGAAGTTTTGCAATAAGATAAAGCTTTCCAGTAAGAAAATAAGGAATTCAAGTTAGTCTCTGCAGCATCAATCTTTCCTTTACACTGCTATGCTCTTCTCTTTGAGTGCTGCTTCCTCTTTTCAGTAGATGGATATGATATTTACTTGCATAAAGTGTCACCTCCCATCTACAAGTGTCACCTCCAATACCATTATTTGCCTTTTACTTAGTGCATGTATTCTCAACATCATAAATAGAATTGGAAAGCAGATAACTCTGCTAGGTCTACTAGGGGTAAAGTAGAATGTTTTGGCTCCATTAGCAATGCTTTTTAGTCCACTGAATTAAACCAGGGCCATCTGTATAAAAATAGGTTTGAAGCTATCCATTGGAACCTAATGGGTTCAGCAGTAGATATATAACTGAAGAAGGTGAATACACATCTCCCAGAATTTATGAATATTCAGTAGTTCTACAGAAAGGGTTAGGGCTCATGAACCCTTTCCTCATGCATGACTGATTGTTGACAGGGCCAATCTTGTCTGGAACCCAGGGCAGGTAACGGCAGTTGCTTCAAGTTCATGATTGCAATGGCTGCTAACAATTGTAATAGTGTTTCACAACTATTCCTTCACCCTATCTTCCAGGTATTACATACTTTCTACAACTTTCAACAATATCTCCTGAGCCTTAGAGGAGTTTGTATGCAAGTCTCAACTGTCATTAATTCTCAGCATCTTGGGCAACCATGGGTCTCTGCATTGACCAATGAGCAATTCAGAAAGAAGAGTCTTTTGATTAAAGCTGAGAGTAGATTTTGTCTGTGGGTACAAACATAGAGCTCTATAGAGCAATGCAATAGAATAGGGAATCCAGTTATAAGTCCACACAACTGTAGCTACCTGATTTTTGATAAAGACACCAAAAATATACATTGGAGAATGGACAGCATTATCAACAAATTGTGTTTGAAAACTTGGATACCAATATGGAGAAGAATGAAACTCTATACTTATCTTTCATCTTGCACAAATCTCAACTCTGAATGCATCTAGGATCTCATCATAAGGCTAGATACTCTGAAACTGCCTAGTAAGATTAAAATTTAACATGTAAACACTGGAAGAATGTTTCTAAATAAGACTTCAGTAGCACAGGAAATAAGACCAATGATTGACAAACAGGATCTCATGAAAGTAAATCATTTCTGTACAGCAAAGAAAATTTAATTAAGTGAAGAGGCGTATTAAAGAATTGGAGGAAACATTTTGCCACCTGTACATCTGGGATGGTATTAGTCTCTAGAATATACAAAGAACTAAAACAAAAAACTAAATACCAAGAGAACAACCCAACTAAAAATGGGATATGGCTTAAACAGAAATGTTTCAAAAGAAAAGATACAAATTGCTAGGAAATATTTTAAAGTGTTCAACATCCTTATCCACCAAGGAAATGCAGATTAAAACCACTTTAAGATTCCATCTCCCCCAAGCCATAGTAGCTATCATCAAGAATACAAACAACAACAATGGCATGGTTGTGGTGAAAGAGGACCCCTTACGTATGGTTATGTTTTTGGTCCATGCATGTACACATTGTCCATCATTTCTTGGGAGCTAGAGGGTGGTCCTCCAGGAATAGTTTAGAATGACATCATTCTTACCATTAGGAGGCATATCAGAAGATTTAGTACCAAGGAATTTTCTAATAATACATAATAAAGAAGTAATAATATAGTTAATAGCAACCCTTTAGGGGAAAATTTGATGCCTGATTATATAGGGTAAGTGTACAAATAACACATCACTTTAGAGTGTTACAGTGATTTGAGAGATTGTATCCAGTTCAAAGAGATAGGATTTAATTATCTTGTTAAGGAATTTATCATTTAAACAAAGTTTTCAAGCAAAAATATCCCAAATTATGCTTTAAAGATGTTCATTCCCTATATTTCAATGCTCACAAGTATTACCTGTGTCTAACAAGATTCTACTGGCCTTCATGCATAGGGATTCTGATTTATGTACCTGCATCCTAGGAAAGATTACTTTTAAAAACCTTCTCCAAATGATTCTGTAATTTGTCAAGTTTAGGACTACAATGGCAATGTGCAAACATTGCAAAATGAAAGAAGAAATTTTATTCAGAAAATACTTCCATAATGTAGTATGTACTTTATTATATATGATTTCTATATTGAAAATTAATGTGAAACCATTTGGAGAACATATTTCTTCCCTTCTTCAAATTCTGTAAAATAAAATAAATGGGTCCCCAAATCTTCTCCAAAGGTGTTATATAGCTATGAGCACTTTGTACAAGATGTTTTCAAAGACAAACAGTTTTAGAAAATCATGGTTTTTAACAAATGAAATAGTTTAAAGGGTAATATCTCACAGTACTTAATGTGTTTATGTACATCATGAACCTATAAAAAGGAAATCTAGCAGCATAATCACTTACCTGGAGAAACAGTCCCTCATTAAGTTTATTGTAAAAAAAAATCCAAAAAAACAAAAACTTGCAAATGAAAAAAATCACATACCAAAAATAATCAGACCGAAAGACTACACAGCTTAGTAAACTTCTATATGGTTAGAGTAGCCATTTGGAAAGAAGCTTTGAGGCTTCAAATTGGATTTTACTACTTGTCTTAGTTACGGTTTTTAACACTGATGAAACACCAAATCAATGAGAGAGGAAATGGTTCATTTCAGCTTTCTCCTTGTAGTCAGTCCATCACTGAGGGAAGTCAGGGCTGGAACTCAAGGCAGGAACCTGCAGGAAGGAATTGATGCACAGGCCATGAAGGAGGGATGCTTACTAGTTTGTTCCCCATGGCTTGTTCAGTCTGCTTTTTAATAGCACCCAGGACCACCAGCCCATGGATGGACCACCCATAATGGCTGGGCCCTCCCACATGGAACACTGATAAAGAAATGCCATACAGGCTTGCCTATAGTCTGGTTTTTTGAAGACATTTTCAGTTGTGGTGCCCTCCTCTCAGATATCTTTTTATTGTGTCAAGTTGATAAAAAAAAAACCTAGCCAACACACACACTTTCACTATCAGATATGATTTTTGCACTTATATACCGCCAAAAGTGAAAAATCCATGACAGAGAAGTTAGAAACAATTATCTTTATAACCACTTTCATGACCTGGGTCAATTATCTGCATCCTTTTTCATTCCTTAATATTTAGCCCTTTAAATTCTTTTTTTTTTTTTTCTTCGAGACAGGGTTTCTCTGTGTAGCTTTGCGCCTTTCCTGGAACTCACTTGGTAGCCCAGGCTGGCCTCGAACTCATAGAGATCTGCCTGGCTCTGCCTCCCGAGTGCTGGGATTAAAGGCGTGCGCCACCACCGCCCGGCTAGCCCTTTAAATTCTTATTTCTACTTGTTATATTTTACCTGCAAGTACACATACACACACACACACATACATACACACACACACACACACACACACACACACACACACACACACACGTACATATACATGTATTTATTATTGGCTGGATTCCGCATATGAGGGAGAACAGTGGTTTTTATTCTTTCTGAGATTGTGTGACCCCATTTAGTATTATACATCCTAAGTCCATCCATTTTTCTGAAACTTTTGTGATTACATTTTCCTTTGTCCTCCCTCCTCCCACAACCCTCCTCCCCCCTCCCCCCATTCCACCCCCCATTTCCTCCTCCTCCAAGGCAAGGACTACCCTGGGGATTCAGCTCAGCCTGGTAGATTTAGTTGAGGCAGGTCCAGTCCCCTCCTCCCTTCACCTAGGCTGAGCAAAGTGTCCCAGCATAGACCCTAGGTTCCAAAAAACCAGCTCATGCAACCAGCTACACTTTAGACAAAGGGCTAATATCCAGAATTTACAAAGAATTGTAGAAATTTAATGAAGCTGTATTTTGAGAAGTATCTGACTTACCTTTGCAGAAGTAATTAAAAATCATGAATCTAGATGATTGCTATGATATTCTTTTTAATTTCAAAGTGCTATGATTCTCACTGTGGTTTGAATGCATTCCCCTTAAATTTCATGAATTGAACAATCAGTTCCCAATATCATCATCATCATCATCATCATCATCATCATCATCATCATTATTTTGTGGTACTGGTTATTAAACCTAATATATTGCTCATGCTAGGCAGGTTCAGTACTACTGAGCTTCCCAATCTTTCCTAAAGATGTGTGTTAGTGATATTGTTATATACTGCATAATGATATTTCAATCAGTGTTGGGCCACATATGCGAAAATGATTCCAAATGATTAAAATATAGTTGGAGAATCCATATTACCTAGTAATATAACATTACATGACAGGATAATGCATTACTTATAGATTTTCTGTGATGCTGTTATAAATGAAACAATTTATATATGCATAGATGCTTTGATAGACAAATGGCATTATGTTAACAGTTTCCTATTTATTTAGCATAACAGCTGTACATATTTGTTGTCTAGAAGCAATCAGCTATGTATAAAAATATGTGATATATAATATACATAAATCATACTGTATATGTTTATATATATCATATATACTCACATGTCTGTATATACCATATATGCAGATATGTACACTATATTATATACAAATGTGTGTAGTATTTCTTTATTAGGTACATATTTATATTTTTATATGCATATAGATATTTTATGATATTTGCACAATGTTAAAATCACTTACCAATTCATTTCTCAGATATTATACCTGTCATTATATAATATGTGACTTCATTTGAGAAGTGGGACTTTGTGGAGAGGTGTCTAGCTCATGAACTTCCAGCCCTGCAAATTAAAAGATTAATAGTTATGAAAGGATTGACTTTAGTGTAATGAACCTTTTCTGTATGATTCTCTGTGCTGTTTGGACTGTGCAGAACCTTTGCCATCAAAGGAAGGAAGGAAGGAAGGAAGGAAGGAAGAAAGAAAGAAAGAAAGAAAGAAAGAAAGAAAGAAAGAAAGAAAGAAAGAAGGAAGGAAGGAAGGAAGGAAGGAAGGAAGGAAGGAAGGAAGGAAGGAAGGAAAGAAAGAAAGAAAGAAAGAAAGAAAGAAAGAAAGAAAGAAAGAAAGAAAGAAAGAAAGAAAGAAAAAAAAGCGTTCAATATGGCTAGCATATCAAGTCTCCTACCTCTTGCTTCCTGTCTTCTCTGTCATATTGGGTTTCTTTGCCTTATTGAGTTTCTAGACCACTGTCTTATTGCAAACGAATCACTTAATCTTTCAGCAGATCAATTTCTCTGTTTATAGAGCAGAGATGATAGGCTTACCGCCTGCTGAACCTGGATAGATGGTGTAAGGATTAATGGAGTAAACCACTGAAAAGCAGTTGAAATCTTTAGGAGAGAGGAATCCCAGAAGCATGATTTATTGTCCTCGTCTATAGTTTTAGTTCCATTGTAAATAAGTCAGCATTCTCTTGTTTAAAACCAGACCTCATACTCAGGTAAGAAAAGTCATCTTTCTAAAAAAAATATGTTTGAAATGTAGTAAAGTCCTCTTCTCCAGTCATAAATTTATAGCTCCAAAATTTGTCTTTATAAGTATATGTCTATTTTATACAGTTCCTATATAAATGTTCATGAGCTCTTTTTGAAGCCCTTTCTCTCTACTTTTTGAAATAATGGAGAGGGTACTTTGCAATTACATTAGGTTTTCAGACCTACATGTTGAGTGAATCAGTACTGACATTGATCTTTCTTCTCTTACATAGGGAGTGATGATATTTGCAATTGAAGTTAAGAAATCCTAAGTGGATGCTGTCTATTTTGGCATGATGAAAAAAAACAAACACCATCCTTGACATATATGGCAGGTAGCTACTTTGGGAAAAAAGAAGAAAGCAACTTTGTGTTTTTGTATGTTTGTTTATAGATTTAGTTAGCAAACTAGACCAAAAAACGAGAAGTTCATTGATGTGGGGTGAGGACTTCACTTATTTATGGGTATAAAAACAAACATTTAAAATGCAGTTAGGGATTGTACTGATTTAGTAAAGTAACTGTTGTAGAATCTTCTGGAAGATCCACTACTTGACTAGCCTTGGATAACTGGCTAGGTTTCCAGTACCAAGCATGATTTCCCTCTTGTTGGATGGGTCTGAAGTCCAATGAGAGATGTTGAATACCACCAAGGGGAAATGATGTCATGATAATAAATCTCAAAAAAATAAATGATTTTAAAAAAGGAAAAATAAAAAGAGCTTGATTGGGTTATGGGTCCATAAAAGCAGATTTGGACATCTTAAAAACAAAATGTTTTAGTTTAAGTCTTTTAACATAGATTCCTACAGTCAAAACTGTTTATTAGTACTGTATGTTACCACTGAACCTTAGCTTTGTTTAATAAAATGAAATGAAACTATTGTTGTTTTAGCAGCTAACACTGTAATGTTGGAATGAGTCAATAAATGAGACATTCATTTACATTGCTAATCAGCAAAACAGATGGTATAATAGAAAACATCTAGGTCAGTTTCCTTATATTAGAACAGTGCATTCTGTTTGGAAACAGCAGATAAGGATTCAATGGGAAAATGTAGTTAATGTTTACGTAGAGCTAGAGTGCATGACTCTCATGTATGTACAAGGCCTGGGTTGCTACCCTAGCATCCTTCACCCCCCAAAAAGTGAAGAAAATGCTATTATATAATAGAAATAAATGTTATTGTATTGGTACATGTAAATCAAAGTAACTATTTCACTTGTTGTACCAGACTCTCTAATCTCTCCAAGTTAGTGTGCCTGTAAAGAAACATCAAGTTTTAAAATATTAGTTCACGTCTGATATTCTAAATTTGTTGCTATTCTTCTGTTCATTTTTCATATGATTTTGTTTAGAGAATATTGATTACTAAACATTTTAAGGCACAAATATTTAAAACATTTGTTTTTTGTTAATTAAATTATTGCACAAATTAAAGAGTTATTTGAAAAACACACAAATAAGCAACTTAACAAAGAAATGGTATTTAAAAGACACTTTGGGTTCGCTCCAATGGTTTCCACGGCAATAGCATCATTCTCCTTTGCATAATCACTGAGTTATTATGTTTGTCTTTAAATCTCTTGTTTATTCTCAAGTTGGCAGCATTGATTTAGAGCAAGTGCAGTCATTAGTTCTCACTAAGCAAACAGAAATCATTATCATTGTGGTTTATAGTTGTGTAATTCTGTCTACTTTCACATGACTTTGTGAATGAAAGATAAAGAAACAGGAAAATGAGTGGCCACATTATCCCTCAGGAAATCACAATGTCTCTGTGTGTTTCTTAAAACTGCCATTTTAAAATATAAGCACCCCCATTTTATAGGTAGAGAAGGATGATTCTAATTTCTTCATGCATATTCCTAGGACTAACTAACCATATGGCTATAAATTATTTTTTGAAAAATTTGATTTGGCCAAATACTTTTCTGTAGTTTTTGTTTGTTTGTTTGTTTTTTTATTTTTTATTTTTTGATTTTGCTTGTTTGTTAGGTTTTCCTTGTGTTTTTTTTTCTATTAAAGGTACTTTACTCAATAATTACTTTTCACATAGCCATTCTCTCCAATTGAGTTCTTTATGGGTCCAAAACATAGTCTGGTATCCCCTGAGCTCTACTCAAGTCGGTGTGATCATTAATTGTTATAAATCAGGGTTAGAGCAATGGTTCAGTGGCTCAGAACATTTGCCACTCTTGTAAAGGATGCTGGTTCAGTTCCAAGCACCCAAATGACATCTACAATCATCTGAACTCAAGTTGCAGGGGCTCCAATGATTTCTTCTGGGCTCTGTGGGCACTAAAATGCACATGGTGCACAGACATACATACAGACAAAACTACCATACACATTACAAAGGATTAACCGAACAAATACAAACTTCTGATTGTAGTAAGCTGTCAAGGTCCAGCCCAACCTGTCGAACAGTCCTTGAAAGGAGGAGTGAGGATGGAGAAATAATTGATATGAAAAATACAGACATAGACAACGTGAAAGAAAAAGACAGAGACACAGAATAACATTGAGAGGACTCTGGGTGAATATCACAATCACCTCGAGTTTATTCCTAATGGGCTTTTTATACACCACCAAGGGGAGCAGCAAAAGACCTCCCCTTTTCAAAGCCCAGGTACAAAGCACAAAGAAGTGTAGACCCTTCCTTAATTTTCAAAATACCTAGTAACCACGCCTTATGGCAAAGAATCTTGTAACTGGGCCTTGAAGAAGCATAAGACACCTGGCAACCACGCCTTTGGCCAAAACATTCTATTATGCAGCCTTGCCTTGCAAAGCAAACTTGACCTCTCTGACCCTGAGTCAAGATGGAATACGGCTTCCCTATGGAGTCTCTGTGGGTGCCCACAGTAAGCATTGTTGGACTTTTAAGAAGCACTACTTGTCTCAAAAGTTGAGTATAGACAAATAGTTTATATAGATTGCCTTGAATATTCTTTTTTATTTGGTTTGTTTTTGTTGTTGTTGTTCGTTTTGGGGTTTTGTTTTTGTTTTTTGTTTTTTGAGAAAGGGTTTCTTTGTATAGGTTTAGCTGTCCTAGAACTAGCTCTGTAGACCAGGCTGGCTTTGAACTCATAGAGATCCACCTACCTCTGCCTCCCAAGTGCTGGGATTAAAGGTATGTGCTACCACCTCCCTGCTCCTTAAATATTCTTGATAGCAATTTCTTATGTTTTTTTAATGTTGTTAGTATTAAAGAACATTATCATCTAAAGATGTCTTTTGATATTTTATCCCTCATTCCATGAAGGATGGATTTTCTGTTTATGTTGGGTTGGTAATCAAAACATTGGGTGACTAACATGTGATGGAGTTTTAAAACTGAAATAAGAGAAATTATATTTATTTAAAAATGGACCTGGTATTTATATGCACACTTATCTATATTTTTGGTAACATTAAGTCTATACCAGTTGGTATAGACTAAATCTAAGTTGAGATATATCAAATATATAAGTAATTACATGAAAAAATAAAAACAAACAAGAGATTTTTATATTATTCCTTTTTTTGGTGTATATGAGTGGTATGAGTGTAATGTGTGTGTCCTCATATGGAGGCCACAAGGAGATTTGCACTGTCTTCATATCACTCTCTGCCTTCTGCCTTTAAGACAATGTCTCTTACTAAACCAAATTTTCCTGTTTCAGCCATGCTGATTAACCAGTGGGCACCTGGGATCCATTTGTCTCTGTTGGCCCATACCCAATGCTGGATTTGAAAACAAGTGCAGTCAAGCTTGGCTTTTTACACAAGTTCTGTGGATTCACACTTAGGTCCTCTGCTTGTGCTTGCAAAACAAGTGCTCTTATCCACTGACCCATCTTCCCAGCTCCTTCTATACTCTCTTATGGTCTCAGTAATATTTATTCCAGTAAGTTTAATAATTGCCCAATTCTTCTTTTTAGCCCAGAGTTTTCTTTGAGATGCAAGTCAATGAACTTTTAGAATGAATGTTTTCAGGCTATTCATTATCACAGCTATAGTATCGACATCAGAATACTGAATTTCTGAGAATTGAAAACAAATGGTTTTAGAAAGATAAAAAGAATAATATCTACAGGAAAACTTATTTTGAATGTTCATTTGATACACATTATTTAATCTCCAACCTTTCTTTTGAAGCTCACGCTTTAGTATTTGTTGAGAGTTCCATAAATATGAAACTATGGAGCTTATATGCCCAATGGAAAAGTAATTTCGAAGTCTGAAATTCCTATTAGCATTGCCAAAATTGTGAATTTGCTCAGTTTTGTTCTGCATGTATCTGAAGGGATTTTTAAAGGTGTATCGCTTGGTAATTGTTTTCGGTTATGGTGCTGATAGTCATTTGTGCTCATTTGTGCTCTTGATTTCATAATGGCCATGACAAATTATATCATGTCTTTGTAGAAATTATTCAGCAGGTGTTTCACTGATTCTGACAGCTGGATTTCATCCTATGTATCAAATAAGCACAAAATATTACTATCTGTTTCCATTTTATGATTATTTATTCTATATTTCAACAAGGCAAACTGTTACCGTTTTTTTTTTGTTCAAAAGTACTGAGACAAGATAATTTGACGCTAGTGTTTTGTAGTTCTGCATAAAGACCCCTTTAGCTATCCATTTGTTACCATAATTATTTCCTAAATCCACTATGTTTCTAACAAGTAGTTTTCAAAATAGTAAGAATGGCTCTTATTTTTAGTTTTATAATTTAATTTAATTTTACATATCAGTCAAGGATTCCCTTGTTCTCTCCCCTCCTGCCCCCCACCTTCCCCCCAGCTCACCCCCCATTCCCATCTCCTCCAGGGCAAAGCCTCCCCCGAGGACTGAGATCAACCTGGTAGACTCAGTCCAGGCAGGTCCAGTTCCCTCCTCCCACGCTGAACCAACTGACCCTGCATAGGCCCCAGGTTTCAAACAGCCAACTCATGCAATGAGCACAGGACCCGGTCCCACTGCCTGGGTGCCTCCCAAACAGATCAAGCCAATCAACTGTCTCACCCACTCAGAGGGCCTGATCCAGTTGGTGACCCCTCAGCCATTGGTTCATAGTTCATGTGTTTCCATTCGTTTGGCTATTTGTCCCTGTGCTTTTTCCAACCTTGGTCTCAACAATTCTCATTCACACAAACCCTCCTCTTTCTCGCCAATTGGACTCCTGGAGCTCCACCTGGGGTCTGGCCGTGGATCTCTGCATCAGGTTCCCTCAGTCATTGGATGAGATTTCTAGCACGACAATTAGGGTGTTTGGCCATCCTATCACCAGAGTAGGTCAGTTCGGACTTTCTCTCGACCATTGCCAGTAGTCTATTGTGGAGGTATCTTTGTGGATTTCTGGGGACCTCTCTAGCACTTTGCTTCTTCCTATTCTCATGTGGTCTTCATTTATCATAGTCTCTTATTTCTTGTTTTCCCTCTTTGTTCTTGATCCAGCTGGGATCTCCCGCTCCCCTAAGCTCTCTTTCCCTCGAACCTTGCCCTTCATTACCCTGACTCACGTCCAGGTTGTTCATGTAGATATCATCCATTTCTCTGTTGTTGGGCAATCCCTGTGTCTTTCTTAGGGTCCTGTTTTCTAGGTAGCCTTCCTGGAGTTGTGAGTAGTAGTCATTTTTGAAGCTCAAATGGCTGAAAGACATTTAAGGAATTTCTCAATATCCCTAATCATCAGGGAAATGCAAATCAAAATGACTCTGAGATACCACCTTACACCTGTCAGAATGGCTAAGATCAAAAACACTGAAGACAGCTTATGCTGGAGAGGATGTGGAGCTAAGGGAACTCTCTTCCACTGCTGGTGGGAATACAAGCTTGTACAACCACTTTGGAAATCAATATGGCGCTTTCTTAGAAAATTGGGAATCAATCTCTCCCAAGACCCAGCTATACCACTTTTGGGCATATACCCAAGGAATGCTCAATCATACCACAAGGGCACTTGCTCAGCTATGTTCATATCAGCATTGTTTGTAATAGCAAGAATGTCTCTTTAAGACTGGTAGCATCTTCAGAAACAAACTTATCTGACAGTGTTTGGCAACTTCTCAAGTATATTTTGATCAAGTGCATTCCTTGAAACATGAAAAGTACTTAAGGTTATCAGAGGACAAGTGGGCATTTTTTCAAGCACTTGACTTGTCAACTGTATCCTGAAGTGTTTAAGATCTTAGAACTCAAGTCTTCAAAACTCTCTTTTCAAATTGACAAGCAAAGTTCTATCTGATAGCAGTGAAGGAGCACAAATACTCAGAATTAATTTTTTATGTAAAATAATTGTCTAGACACATATATTGACAAAAGTTTGCTTTTACTAGTAATTATACAATTCACAGATTCCTTCAAAGAATTTCCAATGGAAAAATAATAAAAAAGTGAGTTAATAACTCATAACCCATTGACTCTTCTAATCAACTAAAGGTATTCCCATTTCAAAAGCAATAACATGAGAAAGGTTAATGTTTCAGATTTTCTGGGAACATGGAGTTCTCTGTCTATTAGTCTATTTTTGTGTTAATACACAAATATCCCCACACCTTGCTCTCTTCTTTCCTTATACCATGTTACCAGTACACAGACATACCTACAACTATGACTGATATCAGTTTATAAAAAAAAAAAACACCACTTTTGAAGATCTTTAGTTTTGTTTCAAGAATAGAAATCTTGTAAAATTTCATTAAAATCCCAAAGCAAGGAGGGATGATGTCTCATTTATAGATAAAGGTTTATCTCTGAAAGTCAAAGTCAGTTTTAACAAAGTTATTCCACTTTTGGAAGAAGAACAATTGGAACAGAGGCCAGAGAAGGCGAGGTCAATGAATGTAGCCCTCTGCACTGAGACACCTAGTTCTAAGCTCATTTTCAAACAACAGAAACCCTCAAAAAACACTGAGAAAGATCCCTATTTCAATGTATAGCAGCAAACTGAGTATTTTTCAAGAATGTTACCCAAAGCTGCTGTGAAGGGCAAGGGTATTGGGTGGGTTCTAACTAATGATCTATGTATGCACACAATTCTGGAAGTTCCTTTCAAGATCATATCTGCCTACTGAGAGAGAGCAATGGTTGTTCCTCATTGTCTGATTTCCATAATGTGCAATTATTTTATTGGTAAATTTCAACCAGAAAAACATGGGAAAGTCATTTCTAAAAAATGTGGTACTGCACTTCTCTGTGTAGCATAGGAAGTGTCTGAGGGTAAGTGATGCAGAGTTAATGGCATACAGTATTGCCTACCTATTGAGAATAAGTTCATGAGGAACAATAGTGATAGTGATTGAAGGACCAAGAGTGAGGTGTCTATACGTGTTGTAGTATCACTATAATGAAGCAACATGATCCCTGTAGGGGTAACATCCAAGGTAGTGGGCAATGAGTTATTGTGACACTTAGTACCAGAAAATAAAAAAAAAGAATCCTCTAGTGTTCATGCCATCTTTATATACTACCAAGCCAAAGCATGTTTCAGTGAGTATTCACAACAGGAGGAAGTACTTTTTTTGTTTTGTTTTGCTTTTTTTTTAAGCAAGGATTATAAGATCCAGAGGTTGTAAAAGACAAGTGCAAAGGAATATTTTCCAAGGGTTACAAGATGTGACACATAAAAACAAATAGCAGCTCTTTGTTTGTCCATGCCCATAACCTTTACAGAATCAAGCCAACCAAATTCTACCAGGAATCAGGGAGGAGCCTATGAAATCTTTTTTTTTTTAATTTAAGAAATGTTTTTATTCATTTTACATACTAACCACAGATCCCTCATATAGCCTTCCTCCTGCTACCCCCCAGCCCTCCCCTCCCGACCCACCCCTCCTCCCCTCCTCCAAAAGGGCAAAGCCTCCATAGGGAATCAGCAAAGTCTGGTATATTCAGTTGAGAGCACCAAGCCCCTTCCCCCTGCCTGCATCAAGGCCTAGCAAGGCTCCCAGAGTAGGCAATGGGCTCCAGAAAGCCAGCTCATGCACCAGGGATAAATCTTGATTCCACTGCCAGGGGCCCCTCAAAACAGACCCAGTCATACAATTGTCTCTGGTATGCAAAGGGCCAAGTCGGATCCCATGCAAGCTCCACAGTTATTGGTCTAAAGTTTGTGAATTACTATGAACTTGGTTCTATTGTCTCTGCAGATGTCCCCATCATGATCTTGACCTCCCCTGCTCATACAATTCCTCTTCCCTCTCTTTGACTGTACTCCCAGAGCTTGACCTCGTATTTGACTGTGGATCTCTTCATCTGCTTCCATCAGTTACTGGATAAAAGTTCTATGATGACATGGTATTCAGCAATCTGATTATTGGAGTAGGCCAGTTTAGGCACCCTCTGCACTATTGCTAGTAGTCTAATCTGTGGTCATCCCTGTGGATTTCTGGGAATTTTCCTAGCACCTGGTTTCTCCCTAACCCCATAATGTCTCCTTCTATCAAGATATCACTTCCATTGCTCTCCCATTATGTCCCTTTTCCAGCTCAACCATCCCATTCCCTCATGTTCTCATCCCCCATCCCCTCCCTTCTAATGCCCTCCCTCACCCCCAGTTTACTCACGGAGATCTCCTTTATCACCCATGAAGTTATATCCAGAGCTAAGGAAGTATTGGTAGTTGATGGCTACTGGCAGAGGGAGAGCCAATTTTTTGTCAGGAATGCAGTCTCTGGCAGGTTGACCATGCTCCAGTAGGTAAGCCACATGCACGCACATGTTGTTAGTACTAAATCAACCCAGTGGATTAAGTGGTGGGGTATTAAGGGAGGAAGTGGAGAGTGGATTTGATCAAAATACTTTGTATTCATGTATAGAATTTGCAAACAATACATACTAAACCAAAAGGATTTAAAGTTAAAACAAAAATAAAAGAAGGCAGTAATTTTAAATATTAAAAGAAATCTGGTTGTAATTTCCTAATTCCCTGTGTCTCAGCCAAAACAAAAACTGGAACTGTAAAAAAAAAAATTATAGTATCACTCTCAGAAGAATATATTCCAAGAGCCTCTGTGGATTTCTGAAACCATGGAACCACATACATCCTTGTATACATACACAGTTTCCTTATATAGACATATCTAAGACATCATTTGATTTATCAATTCAGTAAGAGATTAACAGGAATGACTGTTGACATGGTAATATGCTGTGGGATAAATGCTTTTGTACACTGGTTTAATAAAATGTTGATTGGTCAGTAGCAAGGCAGGAAGTATAGGCAGGGTGAGCAGACAAAGAGAATTCTGGAAACAGGAAGGGTTGAGTTAGGAGTCACCATCCAGACACAGAGGAAGCAAGATGACAAGGCAGAACTGAGAAAAGGTACCAAGCCACATGACTAAACATAGATAAGAATTATGGGTTAATTTAAGTATAAGAGATAGTCAGCAATAAGCCTGAGCTAATGGCCAAATGGTTTGTAATTAATATAAGCTTCTGTGTATTTATTTGGGTCTGAGCAACTGTGGTCTGGGCGGGACACAGAAAAACTTTCAGCTACAGTAATACAACAGACTATTATAACGGTATACTTTAATGAAAATGATGTTGTTGAGCTGGGTAGCAGTGGTGCACGCCTTTAATCCCAACATTCAGGAGGCAGAGCCAGGTGGATTTCTGTGAGTTTGAGGCCAGCCTGGTCTACAGAGCAAGATCCAGGACAGGCACCAAAACTACATAGAGAAACTCTGTCTCAAAAAAACAAAAAAGAAATTCCTTTTGAATAAAGTTGACCATATGTAACTAAGATCATAGATAAGGAGGAACTAAATTGCTGTATTTTTTCTGACTGGTATTTTGCAATGTATATCTCCTGCTCAGTTGATTTTTTTCCCCATAATAAACTAGCAGCAAAGTGTTGACTCACGGAAGATAGTGTTTTTTAACATATTCTCTAAAGTGGGTCTCTTCTCATTCAGGTGCTCAGAGAAGGGCAATGTTATTAAAAGGCAAAGGGTTTAAGAGAAGTTGTGTAGTTGTAATAGCTGTTGAAGATGAAGACTCAATTTATAAATGTTTTGTTTGGTTCTTTAGTACTCCTATTGACATTCCTACCGCTTATGGCCACACTTGAATTACTGTGTTGTTTGGAATTTTATTGTTACAATATAACATTTAGATATATCGACAATACACTTTTTAATTTCCTAGAATATCCACTTGCCTCAAGGCTCACTCCATTGCCTCAGGACACAAAGTTTATAGGAAAACGTTGAGAAAATAATCAATTTCAAGTTTATTTTGGAGCTAGTGGCAGAGAAATAGGTTAGAGAGATAACTTCCAAAAGTCCATGTATTAACAATCAGAAGCCAAAGCCATAAAAAATTTATTAAGAAGAATGCATAATGATGCATAAGCAATTTATCACTTACTAAAAGAAATAAGAGATTCTCTGAACTGGAGAGAGTGGGAGAATACAAGAAGCAAGAAAGAAAATCAGTTGGTACTTTTGAGACCTGGTTATGAGCATTCATCTGTCCAAAATATGTCCTTGGTCAAGTTGAATGGAAAAGAAAAACTATTTAGATTTGTCATCAGATAGAACAATGGGCTAATGCTTTAACTTTCCAGGTGAGGATGAAATTATTTTCTCGTGCTTACTGTGGTTAAGCACCAATAGCATAGAAATGGTGTGTCTTATGGTGTTGTGTCTAAGACAGAAAGCATGAAATAATTCTAGTAATTTCCTGAAGCCCAAGGGAGGAAGGGAAAAGATATCAAATCTTTCCTGTTGCCAATGAGTTGGAAAACACCATGGTTAGGAAAGGGACACTCAAAGTATGACAGTATTAACAGGATGTAGTGCTGTGCATGTGTTGTTACCTAGATCGTCTATGGATTTCAGCAGATGCTAGAAAGAATATCTGCCAAGAACCAAAAATGCAGCTGTGTCTTCTCAATAATACAAAATCCTTGGAGTTTTGATCCAATTCTGGGATGAATACAAACCATGAGAGAAAATACAATTTCTGTGTGAAAAATCAAGTTTAACTTGAATCACCTTAGACAAATTATTCAAACAACAGAGGGAATGAAGCCTCAAATTATGAATTAGAATCTGTTTTAGAAAAAACATCGTATACCACAGACAGTATTTTTATAATTTTTGACTCTATTTTATTGTATTCTTTGAAGGGCATATTTGATAAATAGAACATAAGGATAAATTTAATTGAAAACCGTTAAGTGTTATAGAACTAACAAAAACATTATCAATGGGATCCAATTAAATAGTGACAAAAACATTATCAATGGGATCCAATTAAATAGTGTGTAATGTAATCTGACTTATTTCTGAATATGAACTTCTTCAAAATGTGGTACAACGTTTCTTAGGATTTTGAAGGTAGGCTATATATTGAAATTGAAGCTTTGGTATTGTAATGATATAACTATACAGTGCTTATTTAATAAAAATATCTAATGTTTAAATACATATTGTTTTTTTCAGTACAACCTTCAATTATGAAACAATGTATAACTCTCATATTTTGGCCAAGTGGACTCAAAGCCCTCCTCACAGGCCCATTTGGATACTAAGTTTTTGACTCACTGTACTTTAGAAGCAGAAAATGGTAAACTGTCTCCTTTGGCCCAAGTTGGTCTAAGAATTTAACCATCTTATTTTATAACTGCACATTGTTCATTATTGAGTAATTTATTCATTTTGTTCGTACTAAGGATAGAATGAAAGGACTTTTGCTTGTAGGCTCCATCACTGAGTCTGTGAGTGCGTGTGTGTGTGTGTGTGTGTGTGTGTGTGTGTAAGCTCTGAACTGGATCAATGCATTTATTACAAAATTTGTTGCATAACTTAAAAGCAAATTAATCTTTGACTGTGCCAATTTGTAGAGAGGAGCATTTTATACTTATGAATGATGAATCAAAAAGTTATGTGATTTGATATTCAGATACAGCTCAAGAACACTGAGATATTCATGCAAGTCTGCAGGAGTCTCATTTGCAAGAGTACTCTAATTTCTGTGGAAGAATATGTGAAGAGAAATTTTAGTGGTGTATTTGTCAGGGCTCTGAACTTCCTGCCTTAAGGACCTTGCAAAATAATGGAGACTTCTGGAACTCTATAGGCAGAAGTTCTGAAAATTTGCGAGATAGTTCCTATAAAAAAAAAATCCATAGAATTTCGGTTTGACACAATGTCAGAATGGGTTAAGCAATGGCAATACCATTGTACATTTTCTGGATTTGACCAACTTTTCCCAACAGAGGGAGCTGTAAACCTGAAAGAGGAAGATCACTTTGCGGTTACAAAACTTGAGAGCTCTTAGAAATCAGAGAATCTCTGATTGACTCACCAGGTTTCTTCTGTCCAGCCTACAAATCTTGTTTCAATGGTTGAAGTTTAGAGGCATATTCAGAAGACTTACATATTTTATAAAATGTCAAGCCACAGTGGCTAAAGTAGAAGCATTGAGTTCCTGTAGGAAAGAAAGACTGAAAGGTTAAAAACAAGGACAGATAATCCTGAGTCAGGATTCCAATAAAAGTTTTTTTCTTGGCTTTGTTTTGTTTAAGTCATTTAAAGGATAAATGACGAGGCTCAAAGCTCACATCTCTTTCAGTAATTCATACATATGATCTAGGAAATCAGTTTATACAGTTCATATTATTAATAAATCTGTGAAAAATAGCTGCTTTGAAGACGGAAGAAGAGTGTTAGCATAGTTTGCTTAGCCATGTCTTTCACATACTCTTAGTTAAAAATCAAGAAATAACATTCAAATTAAAATAATTCCTTCATTCAATCATGTCGTAAGCACCTTTAATGCGTCTGTACCATACTGTATCTCAAATACACACATAGTATTGATATTTTCAATTCCTATTATACAAAGAAAATCACATTTTCATATTTTTAAACGACTCTCATTGTAGAATTTCCCAAAGTTTTTTTCTGTAGCTATGACCCATGGACAAATACCATATAACATTTTCCCAAAATTCTTCTTATTTATAATTTAAAAAATAGACAATGCAAAAAAAATTTTACAGAGAATTTTCAGGTGCTTAAAGCACTCTATCTCAAACCCCAGTACAATCACAGAATATTAATGAAGCTGTATAAAATTACCAAGAAGGAAATTTTCAGCTTTCTTAATTTATATTTCATCCTTCTTTATTGACAATGAGCAAAAAATTCTCTAAAGCAGATAATTAAACCTGCATGTACTAAGATGGGCTGTCCTATTACTTGTGTGGCTAGTAACAATTGATTGTTTTGTTGATTTATACAATTTTATTCTTTCTCTCATATTCACCTCATAAGAAAATTATACCACTAAAATTTATTTCTAGGTACTATTATAGAGCGCTTGCCTAGCATGCATCACACCCTAAGTTTGATTCCAAGAATAGAGAAAGAAAACAAAAAAAAAAGTCCTCCAACATAAACAGATAATAGTACAACAGAAGTAAATAGAGTACCCTTTTTCAGACGTTTTTAAAAAAAAAATTCCTCACTAAGAAAAAAAGGCTAAGGGATTAAGAACAATCTCTCCTTTCTATTGCAAAAATCCCATTATAATAGCCCACCTTGAATAAAATCTCCTCACTGCCTCTTAAAAAGAAAACAGGCTAAGTTTTAGTGACATCAAATGATGGGAAAATTCTACAGACAATCCCCAGCCTGTACAACAAATCTGTGTTAATATCTTTCAGTATTTAGGTGAGTGGAAATCCATGAACTCATGATTGGCTTGGCATGTTAATCTCCTGTCACACTAAGCCATTTTAAGACACCTAACTCAAGAATAACAAAAAGCACTCAGCTCTACTCTTCTCATCTCTTAACTTCTGGAGACATGACAGAGGACGTAAAACAAGAGTGATAGAAGAGTTTACCATAGGCTCTTCTTGTCACTTATTTTGAAAGTCAGAGCAATTTGTAATTTTCTCTTCCTGGCAAATCTATCCAAATGGGACTGATCTGAAATGTGTCAAAGTTTCACAGTGGTGTCATTAGCAGAAAAGAGCATATTGATGTAAATGTGTTTGTCTAATCTTATATCCTACATGCAAGGCTATACTTTGAGACAGGATAACCAAACAAATATAATTCCCTCAAAAATTGGAATCAAGCACTTTTGAATAAAAACCCTTCTAACAGAAATATATTGTCTACAGAGGGGTTGTGCTGACATGAAACACTGGAATCTATATTTTGATCTTTATCTCAGATTATATTCTAGGCAGCATAAATGAGCAAAGTATGTAGAGGAAAATGAAGGTCTGAAGAAATAAGATCATGAAAAACATCTACCTTTTTTGATTCTATTGCATTCTAGTGGACAATACAAATTGTAACATCAGGGGAGAAAAAGCAAAGTGGAATACTATATGGCTCTTTGGAAGATTTGGAAGATTTGGCCCCCAGTTGTTAGTGCCTTCTCTCTTCTACATCACTGAGTACTGGAATGGTGCACTACTCAGTTTTTGCATCTTTTATTCTTACATATACTCTTTCTCTGGAGTCAAGGAAAAAGAAAGCTATGGGTTCCTTAAATCTTTCAAATCTCTGTACATATCCCTACCTTACCCTCTAGGAAACTCCCTGATCTACCTTCAGGGACTTTCAAATTTAAATGTCATTTCTGCCTACTTAATATCTCCTTTTGGATATCTCCATATACATATCAAATTACTTCTTTGTTTAAGTAGTTCATATCAAAGTCAATGACACTCAAATCTACCCAGTTTTCTTTTAATTAATTGATTAAAATTTTTGTTGAAAATTGATTCTTCTCTCATACAATACATCCCAACCATGGTGTCACCTCCCTCTACCCCTCCTACCCCCCCATCTCCCATCTACCCTAGATTCAATCCCACTCAGAAAACTCAAGTCCCAGTGAATCAAATACCTTAACATAAACCCAGTTACACTGAACCTGGTAGAAGAGGAAGTAGGAAATAGCCTTGAATGCATTGGCACAGGAGATAACTTTCTGAATAGAACATTAGCAGCACAGACACTGAGAACAGCAATTAGTTAATGAGACCTCATGAAACTGAAAAGCTTTTGTAAGGCAAAGGACCTGCCAATAGGACAAAACAGCAGCCTACAGAATGAGAAAAGATCTTTACCAACCCCACATCTGACAGAGGACTGATCTCCAAAATATATAAAGAATTCAAAAACAAACCATCAAAAAACAACAACAACAACAAATAATCCAATTTAAAAATTGGGTACAGATCTAAACAGAGAACTATCAATAGAAGAATCTAAAATGTCAGAGCAACACTTAGAGAAATTTTCAACATCATTAGCCATGAGAAATGCAAATCAAAATAACTCTGAGATTCAGTCTTACATCAGTCAGAATGGATAAGATCATATACACAAATGGCAGCTTATGCTGAAGAGGATGTGGAACAAGGGGAACACTAGTCCATTGCTGGTGGGAATGCAAACTTGTACAGCCACTTTGGAAATAAATATGGCAGTTTCTCAGGAGACTGAAAATCAATCTTCCTCAAGCCCCAGCTGTATCCCTCTTGGGCATATACCCAAAGAATGTTCAATCATGCCACAAGGACACTTGATCAACTATGTGGTTAGCAGCTTTATTTGCATTAGACAACGTGGAAACAACATAGATGCCTTTCACCTGAAGACTGGATAAAGAAAATGTGGTACATTTACTCAATGGAGTATTACTCAGCTGTTAAGAACAATGACATCAGGACATTTGAAGGCAAAAGGATGGAACTAGAAAAAAAAATATCATCCTGAGTGAGGTAACCCAGACCCAGAAAGACAAACCTGGAATATACTCAATTCATAAGTGGATATTAGCTGTAAAGGATAACCATGCTACAGTCCACAGCCCCTGAGAGGCTAGGTAACAAGGAGGCCCCAAAGGGGGGTGTATAGATTTTCCTGGGAAGGGGAAATAGAAGAGTTCTCCTGGGTAGACTATAAGCAGGTGGAGATAGGGGTATGAGGGATCAGGTTGTGGGATGAATAGAGGGGGAAAGTACTGAAAGAGATGTCTTGATATGGGAGGCATTTTGAGATGAGGTAGAAACTTGATCTAAGGGATACCCCCATGAATCTACAAGGATGACCCCAGCTAAGACTCCTTGCAATAGTGGATAGGTAGCCTGATCTAGCCATTTCCTGTAATCATAGTGGTGACTACACTAATTGTCATCAAAGAGTCTTTGACCAGTAACTGATGGAAACAGATGCAGAGACCCACAGCCAAGCACTGGGTAGAGCTTGGGGAGTCCTATTGAAGCAAAGGAAGGATTGTACGAGCCAGGGGGATAAAGGTCATCATAAGGGAACCCACAGAAACAACTAACCTGGACTCATAGGAGCTCAGAGTCTGTATTGACAGCTAGGGAGCCTGCATGGGACTGACTTAGGCCCTCTACATATGTGCGACAGTTGTGTAGCTTGGTCTATTTGTGGGACTCCCAGCAGTGGGAGCAGGGCTTGTCACTAATCCTTTGGCTAGCAATTGCAAACCTGTTTCTCATACTGGGTAGCCTTGCCCAGCCTGAACCCAAGGGAAGGAGCTTAGTCCTACCTCAACTTGATACGCCATGCTTTGTTGACTCCCATGGGAGGCCTGCCTTTTTCTGAATAGAAACAGAGGAGGAGTGGCTGGGGGGCAGAGGGCAGGTGAGGAGGGGATGGAAGGAGAGGAGGGAAGGGAAACTGCTGTTGGGTTGTGAAATAAGTGAATAAATTTAATACAAAAAGCCACCATGCTTCATGGGAAAACTTTTTTTTTTTTGTCATTTCTAGCATTGATTTGGACTATATTACCCTTACCCTCTTCACTCTGAGCATCAGCAACTGCTTCTGTGGCCAAGCACTTCTCATTGAAAGTAGGAAGTTTGTGTTCATCATCAACTTCAATGAGTCTCTGACAGTTTATAGCTGAGGAGATAGTCAGCTTCATCTTGGCACAGCCAACTTCTTAAGGGACACCATGAAAAATAGCTCTGATAATTAGTGTAGGCACCAAGAACTATAAATTTCCCTTGTAAGATTGCTTTCAATGGGTTCCAGAGCTTTGTTTTGTTTTGTCTTCATTTTCATTTATTTTCAGGAATTTTTTTCTTTCTTGATTTCTTCTTTGACCCAGTCATCATTCAGTAATGAGTTGTTTAATCTCCATGAGTTTGAGTATTTACTAGAGGCTTGTTTGCTTTCAGCTTTACGTTTTATTTCCTTGTATTCAGATGAGATCCCAGAGAGATTTCAATCTTTTTGAATTTGTAAAGATTTGCTTTTTGTTCCAGGATGTGTTCTATTTTAGAGAAACATCTATTTGCTGCCAAGTAGAATATGTATCCTTTGATGTTTGGGTAGAATACTCTGTAGATATCTGTTAAGTCCATTTGCTGTATGATTTCTGTTTTGGTTTTTTTTTTTTTTTGTCATGATGTCCTATCTATTGGAGAAAGTGAAATATTGAAATCGCCCACTATAAATAACTGATAATAATCTGTTTCTTTCAATCCAGTAGTATAATTTTATAAAATTGGGTGCACCAGAATTTGGTACATATATGTGTAGTCTGTTAATGTCTTCTTAATTAATAATTCCTTTGTTTAGGATGATGCCTGTCTTCATGTCTTCCAAACAATTTCAGTTTGAAGCCTATTTCTATCAAATATTAGGATGGTGACACCTGCCTACTTCCTTCCTGGTCCCATTCCATTAGAATACTCTTGTCCATCCTTTTACTCCAAGACGGTACCTATCTTAAAGCTAAGGTGTATTTCTTGCAGATAAAAGATATATCAGAGTTTGTTTCTTGATCCATTCAATTAACCTCCATCTTTTGATTGCAGAATTGAGGATATTGATATTTAAATTTATCCTCATCCAGAATGTATCTCAGCTGAACTGCTGCTAAAAGCCTAAAAGCTTAACAGGGCTCTAGTTCCTTATATACCTTTCTTCCTCCTGCCATCACCTTCTGGGATTAAAGGCCTGTGTCACCATGCCTAGCTGTTTGCAGTGTGGCTTTGAACTTACTGAAATCCAGATGGATCTCTGCCTCTGGAATGCTAGGATTAAAGGCATGTGCTACCATTGCCTAACCTCTATGTTTAATATTGTGACTGTTCTGTTCTGTGACCCCCAGATAAGTTTATTAGTGTGCACAATGTATTGGGGAACACAATATCATCACACTAGAGCCTTGTTAAGCTTTTAGGTTTTTAGCAGCAGTTCAGCTGAGATCCATTCGGATGAGGACACAGAGGCTTCCAGTTTGAGGAAAAAGATCAGCTGAGGAGTTGTTGAGGTGAGGTTAGCTGTGACTTGTTCTGCTTCTCTGATCTTTCAGCATTCACCCCAATACCTGGCTCCCAGGTTTGTTTTTTATTAATAAGTCCCTTTAAGATTCATGTTACATAATTCTCATTGGCAAAAAATTCTGGTGGACTAGTAAGATTTTAGATAGAAGATTTTGCCTTGATCTTTCATATGGTTGGCATATTTGTGATGAGATCTTGGTATGTGGACTTCTTTTGTTAGTTCCAAGTTTGATATAGACAGAATAGATTGGGGCAGATGAGAGGGCATGCAGGTGTTTTGAGTCTAAAGGTTAGAAATGGCTTGGGTAGAATGAAATCAGGTGGACTGAGAGGATAGGACTGGTATACTGGATGTTCCTCCTCATATAAGTCTTGAGTATGGGAGTACACCTTACTGGGTAAAAAGGTTACAGTGGCATGGGAGGGGTCTTGCGTTAGTGAGTAAGTAAGCTGGTACAAGTAAAAGCCTAGAAATTAGTTATTGTGTAGACAGGGGTAGCCAGACGAGACTAGGACACTGTATGTGGGACCTGGGCTTAGAACTGGAAGGCTGGGAAGAGTGCATGGATGAGATAGTTCAGGAAGATTTGCTGAGCTATCCTGGAGAAGAATGTGGGAGATCTAGCTAAGTAAATAAACTGAATTCAAATTAATCATTTTTCAACTGAGAATATCTTCTATTCATTCTTCTGCTTAAAATATTTTAAGATTTACCATTTCCTATACAGTAAAAACTAAATTTCTGTTTTGATTGTTTCTTTCTGTTGATTATTTGAGACAGTGTTTCTGGCTATGCCACTGAATTATGTTGGGAATCACTAGATCTCTCAAGTTGGCCAGAAACTCGTGATCAATTTTGAAGTCTTTCCCTTCTCTATGGCTCTATGGCCCACCATCAACTATACTGAACTATTGTTTTCTATTCTCTGAACTCACAACAGGCTCCTTTGTCTCTTGATTATTCTTTTGTTTTAAAACATGGTGATAATTGCCTTCACTCTCCTCCTAATTTCTTTTTCTGCTTGTGTTTTTGGGTTTTTTTTTTTTTTTTTTTTGGTTTTTCGAGACAGGGTTTCTCTGTGTAGCTTTGCGCCTTTCCTGGAACTCACTTGATAGCCCAGGCTGGCCTCGAACTCACAGAGATCCGCCTGGCTCTGCCTCCCGAGTGCTGGGATTAAAGGCGTGTGCCACCACCACCCAGCTTGTGTTTTTGGGTTTTTTTTTGAGTGACAAATATGTTTATTAGTTTCCTAATAACACTTGGATTCGTGATTCACATGACAGATCAATAAATGCTTACAGTAATAATGATAATAAACAACAACACATTATTTGGATGACCAAAAAGACTGAGCAAGATATCAATAAACAATATCAAACAGTCTTGTCATGCTTTCAACATGGACTCAGCAAAAGTAGCTGTAAGCACTGGTGTGGTCCAGATTCTTCGTTTGTAACCATTCCTCATGTCTGTTTTTAGAATAATATTTCCAATGAAATCATCTCTCTTAAGAGTGATGAGTTATTTCAGTCCTTGTGTTGTGGTATGGTATTTGAATCCCCATTCAAAACATTTTCGTCTACACACTTAATCCCAGCAAAATGACTTAACGCTAAAGAAAATAAAAATAAGACACATAGTAGTAATTATAATCGTCAATAATTTTTTCTAAATGTTTTATATATATATACATACATACAACTTACCCCTCAGAAAAACCATACAAATAGATACAAATAGAGAAACTAAACCCTGATAATATTAAATTATATATCTCACTTGTTGAAACTGAAAAACGGAAGAAAAGATGTTAGAGTTCAGGTAGTACGGATACACAGCCTTGACATTTATGTACTCCTAAATTCTTTAACTGGAGATATTTTAATTGCCTTCACCTGAATGAGGAATCTTTAACAAGTTCCAAGCTAGAAGTACCAAGATTTCAAGAACATGGAGCACCCATTGGTATGTAAAGGTAAGTCATTTTAACCAACATGCTAGTTTTCCTGAGTTCCCTGGAAATGGCTATTAAATGAAATGGCATGATTTGGTTTGGTCCTCAGCACAGAGCCAGTGGTATTGAAAGAACAAGGTGACATTGGTTTTATATTCCACATTTACCACAGGCAATTGAACTACTTCAGAATAGGAAGCATTCATGAGGGAAGTGCTTCCTTTGTCCATCAAAGCAGTCTGACTGAACTTCAAGTTCTGTTTTGTAGTCAAAGGCTGACTCAAAGATACAGTTGATAAAGGAAAAAGTATAACATGTGGAAAGAAATTAAAACCACATATGGCATTATTGACTTTAATATAATTCTTGAATATTTCTGTTCTAAATACCAACTGAGAGTACAGCTAGAATTTAGTGTAATTTGTGGTAAGGCCATCTTTGAGATCCCTGGGGTACTGTGTTATATTGAGAATAATATAGTAGACTTGAAATGAGTTTGAACTTTCCATTTTGCACCATTAGTCTCTCAATGATGTGCAACTATTTGCCCTACAGAATAATAAACCTAGAGAATTGGACCTAGTTAAGAACTCTAAATGTTAGATCTTCCACTTCCTTTATTTGAGCAGACTTTGTGCATATATAGACAGAAACTACAGGGTGGATTTAGACCTCAGGAGCTATGTAACAGATCACATTTCTTTGCTGCCCAAAACTACTTAATGCAGCATCATATGTTCTGTGTATAATTTCACTTCTCCACAAATCTAATCGTAGTTATGGTGAGAACATAACACAAAAAGAAGAGTTCTTAAACTAGGAAACTTCATTCTTTTTTTTTTTAATTTTTATTTTGCAATACAATTAAGTTCTACATACAGGCACAGATTCCCTTGTTCTCCCCCCTCCCACCCCCCTCACCTTCCCCCCAGGCCGCCCCCCATTCCAATCTCCTCCAGGGCAAAGCCTTCCCCACAGACTGAGATCAACCTGGTGGACTCAGTCCAGGTAGGTCCAGTCCCCTCCTCCCAGGCCGAGCCAAGCGACCCTGCATAGGCCCCAGGTCTCAAACAGCCGACTCATGCAATGAGCACAGGACCCCGTGCCACTGCCTGGATGCCTCCCAAACAGATCAGGCCAATCAACTGTCTCACCCACTCAGAGGGCCTGATCCAGTTGGTGACCCCTCAGCCATTGGTTCATATTTCATGTGTTTCCGTTTGTTTGGCTATTTGTCTCTGTGCTTTATCCGACCTTGGTCTCAACAATTCTCTCTCATATAAACCCTCCTCATTCTCGCTAATTGGACTCCCAGAGATCCACCTGGGGCCTAGTCATGGATCTCTGCATCCAGATCCCTCAGAAACTTCATTCTTAAAAGTGGTAATAATGTGTACACACAACAGTTTCAGAACAGCAAAAGGAAGAAATAACTTGCCTTTTCCCATGAGTAGATGACACACATGAATATTTCTCATTAATATAAGTAGATCTGGTTAAGAGGATGGGGCCAAAGCTGATTGATCTAGTTTCACAGTAAAGGACACCAAGCTTGTATTTTGTGCTTTGTTTTTGTTAGCATTTGGAGAAAGTCAAGGTGACTTAAAATTTGTTTTGGTGGCTATTAAGGATTGATGACCTCAGAAATGGTCTGAGCTATGGTCTCCATTTATAGTTTGCATTAGTAAATTTACTTTGCTTTTCCATCCAGTGCTTTGGGACCTACCATTTTTGTTCCATCTATAATGCCAAATGTATATAAGTCAAACACGACAAAATACACAGGTGCAATTTGAGGGGTTATTCTACAAAAAGAAAAAATGTTATCATGCACTTACATGTCCTTGTTATTAAAAATGCAAGATCCTTTGGAGAATAAAATAACTGAGGAAATTTTTGCAACTTTGATGTAAAAATCTCTGTGACTAACGAGGAAAGAAAAGTGAGAGTTCCCATAGGTTTACCATAAAAGAATAAGACTCAGAGGCAGAGAGGAACTTCTCTGGTGATTTTTCAAATCAATTTATGGATTAATATTTTAATATGTACCAAGAGGCTCATTGAATATAATTATGAATACATAGAGTTGACTGCCTAGTAATTTTCCTAGAAAAGAAATAATGCTGAGCAAAGGGGAGTGCCAGTGAACGCAAAACATGGACTTTCGTGCACAGTCAATTTAGTTTTGTTTTTGAGCAGTAGAAAATACTTTCTTTTCAAGTGCTATTGATGAAACACATGCTATTTGGAAAGAAAGAAGGAAAACAATGAGTAGCCACCAAAGGCACAATTATGCAGGTGTGTTAGTAGCTAGTTGCCTACTTAACCATACATATAAGCATGTACAGGGGAGGATTCTGGAAATCTTTTGCCTTCATCATACCTACTAACTGCTTAAAATTCACTGATACATTTAACAGGTACATTTTAAAAGGTGACAATTGAGAAGAGGCAAGGTTCTTATTATTCTTGCTTTCCATGGTATACTGTTTTGTGGCATTAACTGCATAAATCAACAGGAGCGTTTTTGTGACTCACTGACTTGAAGAATATTATGTGGATACTTAAAATAGCTAAAAGAAATGTCTGAGAAATTCCCCCACTTGACTATAGAATACACACCTTGTTTGTATATAAATAGACAAAGAACATCTGTAGAATATAGACATTCTCTTAGACAAGAATGCAAAGACAACAATTCAGTTCTAATTCTTTAAAATTCTTCAGGGAAGCAGATCCACTACTAAAGTTTTATTACAGTGACTACCACAGTTTGATAGCCACTATATTTTTTTGTCCTTTTCATTATATGAAAAAATTATTTATAGGATCAAAATAATATTTATAGTTAATTTCTAATGGGGGAATTCTGCATATGATAAGATGAACCTATGTGACACTGTTCTGTCTTTATCACTCTTGGAGTCGGGATAATTCCATTTTCTGACTTTCTCTCAACATATCAAAGATCTATTACAATCAGAATGATCAGACCTTCTGGAATAATTTGGCAGCCAATCAACATCAGAACAGGCATTTAAAAAAAAAAAACTTCATTCATTTTACATACCAACCACAGTTCCACCTCAGAACAGGCATTTCTTAAGATACACGTTTCTTTTTTTTTCAAATGTTGAAGATGATTTTTGTTCTGAATCTTCTTTACTCTTTAACAAATATCTTTTGGACAACTATCTGTGTGAGAAAGTGAAAGTAAGCTTTCTGCTATGGTGGATTTCTAAAAGTCATCAATCATGAAAAAATGTAATTAGCCTACAGCTAAATCATCAACCAAGGCATCACTGATGATTAGTTTTTAAATTTGTAATTCCGAATATTGAGTGAACATCTGTACACTAGTAGAAGATTATTCATCCCTCTTACGTGATTGTTACCCTTTTGGCTTTAAGTAGCAGAAGAAACAGAAGAGATTGTCCATTAATGCTGGTTATATTTTTTCGCCAACTTGACACAAGAGGAAGCAGAGAGTCAATTGAGAAAACACCTCCATCACACTGGCATAGAGGCAAGTCTGTGGGGTCATTTTCTTGATTAATGATTAATGTGGGAAGACACAGGCCACTGTGAGCAATGCTACTGCTTATATGTGGGCCTGGAATATATAAGAAAAATACCTGAGCAAGCCAGTAAGCAGCATTTCTCCATGATCTCTGCTTCAGTTCCTGCATCCAGGATGCTTTCCTGTTTGAGTTCCCACCTGGGCTTCCCTTGGCTATATACCAAGCATTCTTTTGGATAGTAGAGTTTGGAATGAACCACGGAAGTAAGAGTTGCCTAGTATTTAGTTGCACAACATCTAGTTGAGTCAATAGCAAATAGTAGAAGAATCATAAATGCCAAGGAATAACAAATATTATGCTAGAGAATATAAAATATGATGTATAACGATAAAGACTGTTTAATAATTAATTGCGAGTGTATGATATGACTTTCTAGAATAAGGTTCTAATCTGAGATCTGAAAAGTATCAAATTTGCTAGGGAAACATCAATTATTCAAAGGGATGAATAAAATACTTTACCCACTGAAGTGATTAGGCCTGAATTGCAATACTACACATTCGTCACAAGAGTTAGTCAACGCTATAACTGAGTGAAAAGTGGAGTGGAGTGTGACACATAAATGCTTAGGTTCAAAAGTTAAGACATTTACATCTATCTGTCTGCTGTCTATCTATCTATCTATCTATCTATCTATCTATCTATCTATCTATCTATCTATCTTATGGTGTATATATACAACTTGTCATTTAAGTATGAGTTTAAAGTATTTTATCACTCTGATTTTCATCTCTAATATGTGGGGAATAATTGATAATACTAACAGTCACTCTATGAAATGTAAACTTATGCTAAAGTTTAGGGTACTACTATCAATACTACTGAAAAAGATTGGTTGATGCAAGCTGCATACATATAAATGCTTTCATTTTCTTTCCTTGAGTTATAGCTTTGAAAACTATATATATTAGAATAAACCCAAGACAGAAACAAATATTTTCTCATTTCAAAGCTTAAAAACACTCATTAAATTTAAGGACATACAAAGGAGACTGGGCAGGAGTAAAAATATAAATCATTGGGAGTCCCTTCCAAACCAACAGTTTTGTATTTTGTTATCTTTTGGAACTTTTCAACATAGTTTATCACTGTTATCAAGGAACATATTCCAATGAGTTATTTGTTGATCTAATAATATTGACACTGCTCATCCAAGGGCAGTAATGAAATGGCTACAGTCTGTTTTACAGGACATAAAATGGTTGTGTGCCAAAACATTAAATAAAACAAATGGCAGCTTTAGCAATTTTAATATGCCCTTTATAAAATTACCTTATACGAAATATATACACCACTTTTTCAACTAATGTCCTAAATAATGATTAAGTAGCTATCTGTCAATATATGTGAAAATGATCTATTATCAAGTACAGTCAGATGGGAATAGATTGACAAGCATCATTTGACAGCCGGAAGTTTGTTCAATCAGTTCATTACACTTATTAGCTAATAGATTCCAAATTGTACTTGTTGGGTTTTTCATTTACTTGCAGGGTTTTCATGATGAGAAACTGAGGTTAAAATGACACTAATTCCCTGGCTCTTGTATATGGATAATCATTTGCCTTTCAATACTTAACAATAGTATTCATTTATAAGCACAAACACATTTGAGAAGATTTTTAAGTCTGTATCCATCTCAAAAGTAAAAATTTCCATTATAGTACAGTAACAATTAAATCTCCACATAGATAATATAACTTTGTGCCATTTACTTTGAATTATGATAGATGCAAATCTGCTTGCACAATCATATAAAGGCATATTAAAGTGATACTGGTGGTAAGCAGTACAGAACTTGTCTAGCATGCACAAGGCACTTGTTTTAATTCTCAGTACCACAAACTAACCACCCAACCAAGCAAAAACAAGATGAATCTCAAAGTTCTGCACAGTGTATAAATGTCATATATTTTAACATATAAGACTTTAGACTAAAACATTGTGCTCCCTATAATCAAGTACAAGGTTTTACTAAATGTGAGGAAGAAACAGCAATGATGCAATAAATAGATCTTTTTAAAGCTTTGTGAAGCCATCACTTAGAAATTCAATTAATAACAGGCATTCACCCCTCATAATGGATAATTATCACTAAATATGGGACACTTTCTGTCAAATCTAATAACAGTTTATAAAATCTAATTTTCCAAGACCACAGGAGTTGTCATGTAAAAATCTGATAGAATATGGTGACATGAACTCTTTTCCTTAATACTGAAATAACCAAATCTCAGTTAAATGTAGATCACAAATATCTGAAGAAGTATAGTGTACCTCTAAAGTAATCACATACAAAAATCACTAACACAAATTGCATATACCTTCCCAACACATGATCACACAGATGGACTCAGTTAAGCAAAACAAAAGAATATGAATGTGGAAAAGGGGGCTGTAGAAGGGTATCAGCAGTGGCAAAAGTTAAGAGTAATTAGAATGTATTTTATACATATATGAAAAATGATAAATAACAAATCTAATTTTTAAAAGATCTTTATTGCTTCCTCTCAACATATACACAAATTCACTAGATATACGTCATAGATTTGTTTGTCTTGTTATAACACAATAGTAAAATTCATATCAATATTTAAAAGATCAACAAATTGAGCCTTTACAAATTAGATAAATCTCTAGCCTTCAAAAGAAATGCTTAGAAAAGATAAAAGTTTTAGGGGGGAAATATGGGTAGGCTCCTAGTTGACATAGGAAATTATCTAAAATATATAAAGAATTTCAACCGAAGTAAAACAAAACCCAATTAAAAATAGGTCAAATGTGCTAACAGATGATTAATAAGAAAAGATCCAGAAATGACTTCACTAAGGCACTGTAGTCTTTTGTGGGTTCAATGGAATGTACTGTTCAAGATTCTGGGCAATATTTCCCTTTCGCATTTGTGAATGCTTGTCACACCTCTGGCAAATGCTCTGTGGTCAGTTATGGTGGCAAATGCCGTTCACATTCTTCAGTGGTTGGTCATCATGGTGGTCTCCCAGAATCTGTTTTTGTGTTTCATGGCAGCCCCTGCCTCTGACTAGATTTCATCAACAATGAATAATCTGTGCCTTTGACCTAAAGTTTCTTCCCCATTGTCCAGTTATTCTGCAATGCAATTGTCCAACATACAGTCTGGTGACAATCATTTTGCATTCCAGAGCATTCTGTTCAGAGAGAATTAGTATCACCAAGATGCTCACTCAACTAGAGGTCTTTTTAAAGATGGCCTCTTTTCTCTGTTCTCGTTGCCAAGAAGAATGATCATCCTGTTGCTGTCATGTGCAACTTTTGCTTACCTCTTCTAGTTTTCTGTTTGAAATATTTGTTATTGAATGTAAAATACCACTTCTCCAATGTTCTCTGCTGTAAGCTGTGGTCCATGCTATCTTCTGTGCTCTCTCTCCCTGGGCAGATAAAACTTTCTAAACCATGTCAATCTTCCAGAAAGCACTCGGATATTTTCTGGTTGGCTCTGAAAAGTTTATTATTTTACGTTGCTATTGATGCTAGAGATATTTTTGCACAACACCTAGCTGTTCTGATAGCTATTGCCCAACTATCCTTGATTTATTAATACTCAGAGACCATGGATGATTTTTCAGGCTTGTCGTTTGCCAACCCCCATGCTAATTTAATGATAAGGATATAAGACCATTAAAAAATATATCTTTTAAAGCCAGGTGAGGTGGCACATGCCGTAAGTCCAAGCAGGAGGCAGAGAAAGGCAGATCTGTGTGAATTTGAGGCTAGCATGGTCTAAAGAATGATTTCCAGGACAGCCAGGGATATACAGAATAAACCCTCTCTCAAAACACCAAAAAAATCTTTTAAAAGCAAAATACAAAAATTAAATTTCAATATCAAAACTTTCATTAAAAAATAATTCATGAATCAAAATGCAAGCACAAAAATTGAAATGCTAATATTTTGTCAGATTCTGTATTCTGGTATTTTCTTAACTGGTTTATTCAATTATCAGGGCTTAAATTAATAGATTTTAGGCAAAATTAACTTCATCATTTTTCCTCGCTCATTAAAACCTGCCTTATGGGTTTCTTCTTTTTGTACTCCTGGAAGGAAATTCACCCATGTCCCAGAGGTTTGCTTTTCTTCTTAGATCATACACAAATAATTTCTTTATAATAAAAATGAATGTCCTAATTCAAAGTTATGGTGACATTAATTATTCAGTCTAGTATTGATAATAAAAACTCTTCTGCCTTTATTCAATCTAAAACTTCTGCCTTCTCCTGACTGTACAATGATCCTGGTAAGAAACCTGGAGTTAGGGAGGAGGGCATAATCTATCACTCTGTTTCCTAATCCACCTCCTTTTTCTTGTTCACTACCCAAGGTTTCTAGCCTCTGGAAGCTTTCAGCAATGGAGAAAGGTAAGTATAGAAAAATGGTAGAGCAGTATTGCTCCTTTGGGTATTAAATATTTTATGCTTTTAGATTTTCATATATCTGTTCAATGAAATATGATCACATCCACCTCCTGTTGTCCTCCTCCAACTCCCTCCCTAGCCCCTCAACATGTCCTATTTCCAACTTCATGTCTTATTTTTGTTTGTGTCTGTGTATGTTAATCCAGTAAGTCTAATTATTGCTGCCCATATGTCATGGAACACATACCAGTTACCACACCTACCCTGAAAATACAATGATTTTCTCTCACCCAGCAAATATCCACTGCCAATAGCTCCTCGATATTGATTGTGTGTAGGTCTTGTGCAGGTAGCCACAACTGCTGTGAGTTAATGAGTGTGACAGCCATAGCCTGTCCAGAGGACAGCTTTGCACAGCACTTCTTACCAGCATTGTGATTGTTGATTGTTACAGGATTCTTGAGAGGTTCTTTTCCTACTGTGAATGTTCTCATGTGGAAATTTAATAAGAAAACTTTTCCTTAACTGACTTCTTATTATCTTTCCTTTATAATCTGATAAGAAAAATAGCCTCATGCATCTGTTCCCAATGCTTTCTTCGTTTGGGATTATTGTCTTGCTTTTTTGACAGTTTTTGTGTACTGACAATATAACAATAGCTTTTAAGATAGAGGGATAAAACATAGGCCTGTAGGTAAAAGCATTTAGACTAATTAAGGTCGTTTTGTTATAAATAAAAACAGATCAAATGTAAATTTCAGGTTGGTCACAAATATTATACTAACGGAACTTTTAAAATATTTTCTACAGAGTTAATTAATTAAGGGTTTCTCTTGTTATTTAGGTTCCTAATTGGTTTTTACTGTTTTTTGTAGTGAGATAGTTCAGGAGATCCTAGGCAGAAATACTGAATAAATTATCATATGTTAAGCAAAATGTGTAAATGTTCTGAAGTCAACAAGCTGTTAAGAAATGTAGTTAAGGATCATGAACTTTGCAATGGAATCTTTTCAGAAGAGCTGAGACTCTTTCTAGATCTTGTGACATGCTGAGCACAGATGGCTGCATCAAAGACCTAGCATGAACAGAAAATAATTTGCCTTCTCAACATGTAAGTTTTGCATAATTAAATTTTGGCAGATTTGTAATGAAACACAATGATAAAGATTACAAAAATGTCCTGGCTTTATAAATTTTGCATTTTAATTATCCTATAAAGGAGTACTATAATACACATAATGTTTATAAATATTATTATCTCCTGTCTGAAAATGACAGGCACAACATTTACTACCTTAAAATGTTTTCCTTTTGGATAAGTTTATTACTAGAAGGATTTGATTGAATTCGAGTAGTCTAACATTCTTTTTTTTCTTTAATAGATGCATAATCATCATAATGAGTTATATCACCCTAAAATAACGAAAATATTAAGATAAATATATATTTTACAAGCACAATACAGACTTTGTGCACACTGGGAACAAAGCGAACCCTAGGGACTTTTGAATTCCCATATGATGAATTCAGTTAACATCATCTGAACCTTTATATATGTCAATGAAAAGCATACAAATAAGGCAGAAGAGGAAGCTCAAGAGGCAGAACCAGAAACATATTGCTCTCAGGGGGAAAAAGGAATTATTTTTCTAGAAAGAAGGGACTGAGATAAATCTAGCAGCTATTGGACCAGGAACCTGGGCAGTATTGACTTTTTAAAAGTGAGTACAGAAGTGTGAAAATTCAAAAGTAGTAGTCTTCATAGAAGATTTGAAAATTTATTATGAGTATTGTGTGAGTACGATATGGTACTTGGAGTAAGAAGATGTCTTTGTGGCGTCGATTCTTCTCTGCACCTTTGCATGGGCTCTGGGGAAGAAACTCACATTGTCAGGCTTTCACTGCAAGAGATTTTATACACTGAGCCTTTTTACTGTCCCAGGTAGCAATCTTTAGAAGATAATATGCCTAATAGCAAGAGAAGCAGTTCAGAAGAAGGCTCCATTTCTTGAGTACTTGGTACAGATGAAAACTGAAAAGAGAGCACACCAATAGTCAAGAGTACAAAAAGAAAATCATAACATCAAGTCCATCCACTGGAGAAAAATGTTTGCTTGTTTAAAAACACATATATAGCCTGCATGAGGTAATGTATACCTATAATACCAGGGCTGGAGGTTTGAGCAGTCTGGGACACATAGCATTACATTGTCAAAAAACCTAACAAGATAAAGCAAAGTCCCTCTCCTCGAATGAAAGAACAGCACTAATTGCATGCACTCTTCAGATGAGTAGGTTATCAAAAAATATTTCCTTTACATGAGTATGGCCTAGAAAATGGTAAAAAGTATTTTTAAAATGTTTTTAATTAAAGTAGAATTGCATCATTCCTCCACAATCTCCTGCACCAAGATTCCATCCTTTGAACTTCTTCATGTCCCCCACATTCACTAGTAAATAGACTCTTTTTCTTTGTTATTGGTGAGCTCACGCACATATGCGTGTGCGTGTGTTTGTGTGTGTGTGTGTGTGTGTGTGTGAGTGTGTGTGTGTGTGTGTGAGTGTGTGTGTGTGTGTGTGTTTGTAAACAGCAGGGGCTGGGGATATGATTCAGCAGGTGAAAGCATGCATTTGATCATAGAAACTATAATCCCAGAACTCTTAAAGAATAGAATAGAGAGAGAAGAATCACCCTGGAGCTGGCCTACAGACTCCTGAAAAAAACAAGATGGAAAAGAGAACCAACTCTTGAAAGTTGTCTTGTGACTTCCACCTAGGTTAACCTGAATGCATATACTGTGCGTATTCTCAAGCTCATGCACACAAACATGAAAATAATTAATTAGATGTATAAACATAAAGAAATAAAAAACAAAAGGAAAAGTGTAGCTTGCATCTATATAAAACTATTATGATAAACATAGTTTTATCATTTCATGACAAACTAAAAGAAGGAACACATTCTTTCAACTGGTAAAATTTATCCAGAAAGAAACAAAGCAGAATCTTAAAACAAACCACGAAGCAAAACCGAAACAAAACAGATATGAAATAAAACTTTGAATCAGAATTGCTAGCCATCAGAAGACACACACAACCAAAAAGAAATAAGAGATGATTCAACTTAGGACTGAAATTGAAGTAAAAATGTTTAAAAAGTGACGATTATTTGGCAAATGCACAGGGGAGACGTATTCAAACAAATAAAATAGAGTAAAGAACAAAATAATGACTAAGTGCTTGATAATGACTGAGTATGAACCTCTCCTATAAATTACAATTTTACTCTGGACATAAATCAAAGTCACAAAGGAGTAAACAAAAGCAGAGAAATTTGACTTGAGGGTCTGCAGACTGACAAGGGCAGATGTATCCTGTAAACTCAGTTTTGTAAGAAAAATTGGAGGCATTTTAGCCCAAGGAATATAAAGGTTGAGTCTGGTGTAGTCATGAACATTGCAAAGAGAAAAAAGAGACAAAGAACAAGTGTGCACACATGTGGAGAATGAGAAAGCAGGTCACCTAAGAACCAATACAGGAAGTCATCAGCCATGCAGGATAGCAAACAAAATGTAAAGAAGAATAACACTAATCAAAGAAAGCCTTGACAATACAGTCTCTTGAACCCATATGTTAACAAAATCAGGTATTGTACCAGGTCTTAGTCCCCAAGAGGAAAAGACAAATTAGCTGACACAGACCGCAGGCTGACCAATGCTTGAATTACTAAACTAGGATTATGAAACAGATGTTGTCCATTTTCTCAACATTATAAAAGCAGAAGTTCATAAATAATGGAAACAAATTTTGGTGCACAAATATTAAATTTAAAAGAATCAAATGGAAATTGAAAAAGTGAGAAAGAAACATAGCTGGAGATGTTTTTAAAATACAACTAAAAAATTAACAGCGATTAATAAATCTTACTAATCAACTAAAGAAGTTAATGCAGCAATGAGGTATTAGTTTTGCTAAAAAGGAAAAAAAACACTATTAATGGAGTTCGTGGCTTTAGCAATTCTCAACTTGTTGGTTACTACCCCTTGGGGGGTCGCATATCAGATATCCTGCATAGTAGATATTTACATTATGATTCATAACACTAGCAAACTTACAATTATGAAGTAAAACAAAATAGTTTTATGGTTGGGAGTCACCACAACATGAGGAACTGTATTAAAAGGTCGCAGCACTAAGAAGGTTGAGAACCACTGGGCTAGACAGAGAAAACTGGCCCTTTCTTTCCCAATAACTGCCAATAGCTGGGAACTGGTCTGGGTTGAGTGTACATGGGCTTTTGTATGTTGTCACACTAGCAGTGAGTTCATATGTGCAGTTGTCCTGTTGCATCCAGAGGCTATTGTTTCCTTGTCCTCTACTGCCCTTGGCTCTTACAGTCTGTGTCCCCACTTCCTCAATGAAACCTGAGTCTTGGAAGGAGGGGTTGTGACACAGATGTTCCATTTAGGACTGAGTGTTCTGCAGTCTCTTATTTTCTGCCTTTTGGCCAGTTGTGGATGGCTGTGTTAACCACCATCTATTGTAAATAGAAGCTTCTTGGATGAAAATTGAGAGATACATTAATGTATGGGTATAATGATAATGTATTAGGAGTTGATTTAGTACTCTGTCCATTTAGCATAATAGTTGAAATAGGTTCTTCCCTAGGGTCTATGACCTGTTAACCCAGAGTTTCTGGGCCTATGTATAGTACCAAGTATGGGTTTCATCTTAATGGGAATAAAATATAATTAGAAAGTTGATTACTCTTATAATGTTTGTGCCAATATTGCCCCAGTGGGAACATCTTGGCAGGCCAGACATATATTGAAGGGTTAAGAAAATGTTGCAGCTTTATTTCATGCTTTAGTTATGACATCATCCTGTTATTACTCACCAGTGAAACAAAGTACACTCCTACATAAAGATAACTAGATCAAAAATCCAGTTTCAGAAATGTGGTTAAGCTGGAAAACTGAAAAATAAATTAGTTCCACAGAACTCTCAGAAGACAGCAAAATAATTACAGTATATATCTAAATAAATATTTTAAAGGGAAATGAACCAATCACCCCTGGAAGGTCAAACAGCATTTGTTGTGTTGCGATCCCATTAAGCACCGGGATGCAATTGGAACACAGCATCATATTCATTAATTTTGCTTTCTACCTCATTTCTCAATAATTTTGTTGTCATTTTCCTTGCTAATCTGAAGATTTTGGGATGTTATGAAATGAGTGAGATTCTAACAAAACTCCAAATGACTGGGAACTGATAGACACTAGAGGTCTATGTAAAGTAGTATGTCCTGACACTTTTTTCCTCTTCATAGCTGCTGTCTGTATCAGTCTGAGACATTGTAAGAAGCCACTTTTGTTTGCACATTGGATGGGTACATTTGGCTTCAGCTTGCTGAAGAGCCACACACTTGCATGAGTAACCAAGGAAAGATTTTGAGCTTCTCTCTACTTCCTATCCATATGTTTAGGAAGTATCTTTTAAGTTGACGTCTAAAGAGTCCTTTGTCTGAGCCCTGTCTTTCTTAGAAATCTGAGGTCATGTAAGTGACTATGAAGATTGGTAGATGTCCACTATGATGAGAAAGGGAATTAGATAATATTCTTAAAAAAGACTTACTTTTGGAACTGCAAAGTTGTAGCACCGTTTTCGTTTTCATTTGTGGATTCATCATTAAGGCAATTATCTCATGATTCACTAATAAAGACAGATGGAGTATAAATTTTCTTTAACACATCAATGTTCTTGGATTCTGTGCTAATGAGGTCATTAGAATCAACACTGTGAACTATCACTGCTTTGAATTCTACTTTTTGTGCATCTAAAATCTGCACATCAAAATTATAATGAAACTTTCTAATGTGTCAGATGAATTTTCTTCTGGTGGTGGCAACAATATGAATTCACAAGCATTCTCTGGTTTGAATTAAATAAGAAATCATTTAAAAGTTGGAAATTTATAATCAAATCTTGCTGGGAGGTAGTCAAGTATCTGAGATGCATTTTCAAAATTATACTAACTATCTGTTTCCACAAACAGCAGGATTTAGGAACAAAGAAAGACACGGATAGTCAAGAGAGAATAGGAGAGAAATGTCTTCTTGTAATCTCACCTCAACACTGTGTCGATTAGTTTAGTGATAAAGGTTTACCTACCTTTGAAAAGCCTGTGATTCCTTTACAATATGTAAATGATATGTATATGTGGATACACAGTGTCTGTATTCACGTGGGAGAACTCTCTATTATAACTTCATTCCTCATGACTGAATAACTACACTAACACTGACAGTCCAGAGTATGAACAGGGAGAAAATATGATTTCCTTATTGACATTTTCCAAGAGGACAGATATTAAATCCTGTGATCATATTCAAACACAAACACATACAAATGGAAATTACGTGTTTTCTATACATACATGTTATGTAGTAGCCAATCATTTAATAAGATTTTTGCATATCAAAATATTAACTTTCACATGTTATATTGGTCACCTTGGACAGAAAAATGAATTGCTATGTATTTAAATTACTTAAAAACAAGATAAACTATTGGGCATGGTGGCATACACTTTTAATATCAGTACTCAGGCAAAGATAGGCAAATCTCTGAGTTTAAGGCCAGCCTGGTCTACAGAGTGAGTTCAAAGACAGCCAGGGCTATAGAGAAACCCTGTCTCAAAAAACAACATATAAACAAACAAAATCAACAACAAAAAAGAGATAAACTAACAATGGAAAGTAAGTCTTCTTTAAACATCTTTGGATGATCACAAGATATCTTGAAAAGTAGGCATTTATTAGGTCAAAGAGAATCTCAGTAGAATCCATAAAAAGGAAAATGAAAAAAACCTATAACTAACATTATGTGGTAAGAACTGAGAGCCTGAATGAGACTGACCTAGGCACTCTGCATATATGTTACAGTTATGTAGCTTGGTCTATTTGTGGGACTCCTAACAATGGAATCAGGGGCTGTCTCTGACTCCTTTACAGACATTTGGGACCCTACTCCTCATACTGGATCACCTTGTCCAGCCTTAATACATGGGGCAGAGGGAGTGCTTAGTCTTACTGAAACTTGATTTGCCATTGTTTTTTGAGAACTGCTCTTTTCTAAACAGAAACAGAGGAGGAGTAAACTGAGGGGAGGAAGAGAGGGGGCTGGAGGGAACAGAATGGGATAAGAGGAGAAAGGGGAAGCTACAGCCCAGACGTAAAATAAATAAATAAGTTTATTTTTAAAAAAAGAACACAGTGATGCAAAACTGCCAGTTTGAGCTTTGATTTTCCTTTTCATTTTTTTTAATCATACTTCTTTGTCTTTTCATATATTTTATGATATTTATTACATGCAGGAACAGTAAATTTTGCCTTTGACTAATGCTCTGTATTTTGTATTCCAATAGAATTTCTTAAGTTTTGTTCTCAGATGCTGTTAAGTTACTTGGAATTGTGCATTTTTCAGTCTTGTTTTTCCTGTTCGAAAGGCCCAGAGAACACCAATTAATCTAGAGATAATCTGTCCTACTTCGGAAGAGAAATGCATCTCATGAGTTGTTCTGCTCTGACTGATGGGAGCAGTATCTAGCCTTTCTTATCTCTTTGATGTCACTGCCCCCCTTCATTGTCTGATAGCCAAATCTTGAAAAACATCTTCCTACCTATTTTATTGAGTTGTGAACACCAGCTCAGTCTGGAGAAAATCTAGTCAATGTTTTTCATTTCTAACCGTGTGATAGTTTTGCACATTCCAAAATAGAAATGGAGAAGTTTGAGAAAACAAACATGAAAATGAACTATATACTGTGATAAATGTTATATAAAATTGATAATCACAGAGGAAAAACAGCTTTTAAGTACAGCAAACATTAAAGACAAAGAATGCATAAGAAAATCATAAGCTTTTTCATATGATTAGTAATAGATTGTACAGTGATTTTGCAGATGAGAATATGAAATCAGACATTTGCAAATCATGTTTCTCTGTTTATAAATAATGTAAAAATAGACTACCCCTTTCCTGTTATATAGACATATATAAACACTCCTGCTTTATAAGAAAGCTTACACTTAATAAACGAACACCAATAAACTTCTGTGTTTATAATTTGTTATTTTCATCTTTCATTAATTTTGCTTATGTTGACTTTTAACATTATTTTAGATAGTTGAGCTTTAACACATTCCTACATCTCATAGATTCTTCATAGTTCAAGTATTTCCAGTTATCCTTTTAGATGGTCAAGGGATCACGGGGTAGCCACTTCAAGGGACTTTATCTGTGTCTTTTGCTCTGTTAGAGATAAGCCACACTTTTAAATCACTTTTGTTTTTGGAAATAAGAAGGATGTGTGGAACCAGGCTTGTTTCCCTTTAATTAGCACTTAAAAAACATTTCTGGTGTAAAACTGTATTTTGGACTGAAACTTGGTTACTAACTTAGATAAATAAGATAACTAATTTAGATAACTAAGATAATTCCAGACTTGTACTGCTGTGAGCAGGGTGACAACATTATTAGCAGGTACAGTGGCAGTGTTGGAAAATGGATCATATTTCATGTAATGAATTCTTATTTATTTTTCAATTTAAATTAAATGATTTGTCTTCAAATCTCTACTCTGCATAAAAATAAATTATTTTCCTTGTGACTCATTTATTTGGATTTTCAACTCTTCTTTCAAAATATAATTGTACTTTTCTTAATGCTGTATGCCCTCTTGAGTCATTGACTACAATTTTATAATGACTTCATTTATTTATTTCCAGAAATGTTACTACCTTTATTTTATTGGATTTGGAGATCTTTTACTTTCTAATTTACTTTATGCAAGTTTACAAAATGCTTGAATTGTTGATAACATCCATCAGAGAATAGCCACAATCAAAGAGTGGAGGAAGGAGAAATTAACATTGAGATTATGTTACATCTGTTGATAAATTACTTCTCTTTTGTAATTATTGTTATTGATTTCTTTCTTGCTTTATTTTTTGTCTTCTTTGAGACAAGACTTTGCTTTGAAGCCCAGGCTGGCCTTGAACTTGCTATCTTCTTGCTTCAGTTTCTTGCTGGGATTACAGTGGTTGTTACCAACTTGCTGTGGGCAAAGTATAAAAGGGCTTACTAGAGATGGTGACGTATTCTGAAGCAGCAGAACATGAAAGTTATGACAGGTACTAGGTTTGAAGGAAATGAGGGGAGAACACATTTAGGAAAATCTCGAGAGAGAGCTTGACCATGCATAGAGATCAGTGAGAGCATAAGGATTGCAGGAGAGACTGATGGGCTTCAACAGAAGAATGTAATCACGCCTTCTATTATATAAGAATATAATTAAGAATCAGGGAAATAATTACACAAATACACCAGTGCATCTAGCTTCTTGTCTTTTCTTGGCTCATGTTATGGGATAATCCCAAGTGTAAAATGAGGACAAGAGTGTGCAGTGATGTGATACATAAAACTGTCTCCTGAAGCAACAGCTGAGCAGAAACGGGAAGGTAAGAAATATAGAGAGAGGTGAATAGAAAATATTTAGTAACCCTCCAAGGGAAAGATCCTGCCTTTTTGTAAGTTCTAAAAAATTTGGTATCAATTTGCTTTATTTCATGTTAGCTCTAATTTAAGAGTCTGAAAATAGGAAAGTGTCATGCAACACTGTCATCCATATATGACGTTGCTGCTGCAACCTTGAACACACAGCAGCTTTTGACACCTGCATAAGGCTGAGCCCTGCAACTTTCCACCGTGGATATAGGAGGCACTCAGAAGGATCAACCCATACCTGAGGAGCTAATGATTAATAATTGATTGTTAATTAATGGTTAATGATTCCTGGAAGTTAGGCTGTCATTTTCCCTAATGGTATAGCCACTGCGGGACTTGGTAGGAAACAATTCAGAAGGAAAGTAATGGAGGAATTCCACAAGGTGTTGGGGGTAAATATAATCAGAATATATTGTATATATGTATGAAATTGTCAAAAATAAAAAGTAGAGAAAATATTCTCAAAAAATTCCTAAAATCAGTTTTTCTTCTCCTACTTAAATGAAATCTTTATCCATTTGCATGCTCCATCTAAGAATGTGACTTTCATAATTGATTTTCCTACCAAACTAGCTATAGGAATTATGTCCTGGAATAGACCTTCAGAATATTTTTAGCCCATCCCTCCTTTTAAAAACTACTTTTATTTATGTGTGTCTTAGTTACTTTTCTTTTGCCATGACAAAATACCGGAACCAAGTCAATTTATAAAAGAAAGCATTTAACTGAGACCTTGCTTACATATCAAAGGGTGAATCTGTGACAGTCATAGCAAGGAGCATGGTAGATAGGAAAACATGGTGCTGGAACAGTAGCTGAGCACTCATATGTTGAGACAACAAGCACAAAGCAGAGAAAGAGAGATTAACTGGGAGTGGTGTGGTTTTTTTAACATCCAAGCCCACACTTCCTAATCCTTCCCTAACAGTTCCAACAACTATGGAACATGATTTCAAATATATGAACTTATGGGGGCCATTCTCATTCAAACCACAATAATATATATGAATATTTTGCCTGCATGTATGTATGTATACCACGTGTGTACTTCGTGCCGGTGGAGTTTAAAAGATGACATTGGATTCCCTGAAACTAGAGATATATGTAGCTAGAGTTTTCCTGCCTGGCCCACAGTCAGGGCAAATCTCTCTCACCTGCCAGACCCACAGCCGCTCAGACCTGACCAAGTAAACACAGAGACTTATATTGGTTACAAACTGTATGGCCGTGGCAGGCTTCTTGCTAGCTGTTCTTACAGCTTAAATTAATCCATTTCCATTAATCTATACCTTGCCACATGGCTCGTGGCTTACCGGCATCTTCACATGCTGTTTGTCATCATGGCGGCTGGCAGTGTCTCTCTGACTCAGCCTTCCACTTCCCAGCTTTATTCTCCTCCTTGTCCTGCCTACACTTCCTGCCTATCCAATGGCCAATCAGCGTTTTATTTATTGACTAATCAGCAACACATTTGCCATACAGAACATCCCACAGCAGATATACATGGTTGTAAACCACCATGTGGGTGCTGGGAACTGAAACAGATTCCTATACAATAGCATCAAGAGCTCTTAACTTCTAAGATCTCTCTCTAACCCTCCCATCTCACCTTTAATCTCTGTAATCTTCATTTAGCAGTTTAAAAATTCTTCCAAGTGTTATTCTGATAGATTCCTATTATCAACAAGCATTTCCCCTACTTATTGTATCCTTTATCATTACCATTCAACAAATTTACTTCACTTCATAAAACTATATGGTATGTTATTAAGATTGCTTTTAAAAGCCTCTGTCTTATTTTCTCCTCAACTATTGCTCTGTTCATATCAGTCAACATTATATTGTGACCTGGACATACTTTTTATTAGATCATTCCATAAAAGTCAAACTCTTTAGCTTGAGTAATCTATTCCAATTTACCTATAATTATAGCATATTTCCCTCTTCTTCACATTAACCTTTTGCTTTAATAAAATCCAAATGTCTACAGCTCCTGACACACATTGACTTTTGTATTTTTTACAGCAAACAATTGTAAAACCTATGATATTCCTAAGAAACCTGTGATATTTCTGATACTGAACTGGATGATGTGTATAAGGAAATGGATGAGACCCAGTCCATCTCAAAATCCTCACTTGAGCATGGGTCTTTCTGCTATCTGAATGCATTTCCCATTTGCTAGCTCAGGAAAATTAGTCACTCAAGTTAAATTAATCTAGATTGAGTTTGAACAAGTTTCCTTTGCTCAGCTCTCTCTAATTCATTCAATTAAAGCTAGCTATTCCATCTCCCATGGGACTTAATACCTTTTGCACATCTCTGCTCTAACATTACTCCTTTTATTTACTCATATACCTTGCTCTGTAACTTGACCCTAAGTTATATTAGTATACTTTTCAAGTCTTAGTGTCCTTGAGGCCCAGTTGCAATATCAGTAAATATTAAATGAACATATAATTGACAAAGACTTATGAATTAGAACAAGGGAGCAAAGAGACCAAGCCCACTGAAGCGAAGGGAGAATGACAGAGCCTAGAAGAAAGCTGCTACAACACTGATTTTGAGTCTGATTTAGCATAAGAGTTTTGAGTTAAAACAGTAGGAAGATAACTAAGGTTTTGTAATGTCCAAATAATTCACATGAGGCAATTATCATTATAAAAGGCTCCATTCCAAGAGCTGTATTTTGTGCCTGTTTTAATTAAGTGAAAGTGATTAGGCATGTCAAGGTTTGGAAGGCCTACATGGTAACCTCCTTATACTCAGTGTAGAAGCCCATATATAATGCAGTTCACATATGCGGTCTTACGTAGAAGCATGAAATGCTACAAATCATATCTATAAACACTAATATGTAGAAAAGATCTCCTTTGGCACTATTACATACAGTGTCTGTGTAAATGTATTTTTCAGAAATAAATTTAGCACTAACACTGAACTGGAAGGCATCTGATTTGCAAAGGAATTATTTAGGATGTTTCCTTCTTCTTCTTCTTCTTCTTCTTCTTCTTCTTCTTCTTCTTCTTCTTCTTCTTCTTCTTCTTCTTCTTTTTCTTCTTTTGAGACAGGGTTTCTCTTGTAGCCCAGGCTGGCCTCAAATTCACAAAGATCCGCCTGCCTCTGCCTCCTGAGTGCTGGGATTAAAGGCGTGTGCCACCACCGCCCGGCCCTGGATGTTTTCTTTAACATAAGTTATTCCCAAAATTCTGTTATGTTTTTACCAATGCTCTGTCTGTAAAAATGTTATCTGAAGTTAAGTGTGTGTCCAATTATTTTAAGAATTTATTTCAATTATTTCTTGTTTAATTCCTGTGTTATTCAAAATATAGTAATACAGAAAATATGTTTTGGGAGGAATAGCAGAGAAAGCACTGTTCAGGGTCATCGGGTGATTTAGGTTCCAATCCTTGCTGACACCTAATTAAACAAGTTAATTTTAGATTAAGTACAATTTGGACTCCAATTTTCTCTTCAAGAAAACATATACACCTTATTGTATCAGAGGCAACAACTAGAACATCACAGTTTGAATCTCATATATAATGGGTATTTATTGTGCTTTCATTTGCGTGGCCTAACGAATGAGTTAGGAGGCTTCAGGTGAGTGTGTGATCTCAGATTAACCTATTCACCTACTGTCCTCTCACCTTAAAATGGAACATACTCCTAACCCACCTGAGGAAAAACAGCAGTTCCTTTGAGAATCAAACTGTGACGTAAACACTGCCAAAGACCCTGCCCCAACTCTATGCTAATACCTATCTTTGTTTTGTAATTTAGTGGTCCAATTTCAATACTCACTATCCTCACAAAAACGTGAGGAAGGAATTTGTAGTGTGCAGGACAATGATCACTGAGGCCTCTTCCAATGTAATGTCCCGTGTATTTTCTAGAAAAGTTTAGATACTTCAACAACAAATGCTATTTTTTTCTATCTCTAGGTAAGTCTCTTGATACTGTGTATTGCTTACATATTTTTTATTATTGAGCTGAGGCTTAATTCTCTGACGTCCTTTGGAAAATCTATTCACTTTTCTCATTTCTAAAATAACACAACACGACTACATTTTATGACTTTTGTGTTGTGTGTGTATGACAGCGAGGGGAGAGAGACAGACAGACAGAAACAGAGTATATATACGTTTGTGGGGTGTGCTTTCATGGGTCAGAGAAGAATTTGACATGATCTACTCTGTTTCTCTCAACCTTCTTCCTTGAGGCAGGATCTCTCACTCTATTTGCAGGTGGAGGCCAGCAAGTTCCAGTGATTCTCCTGTCTCTGCTCCCAAGACTGCTACAAAGACATTGCGAGCCACAACATTTTAAGTTAGTGCTAGAGATTTGAGTTCAGGTCCTCTTGCTTAAACAGCAAGTGCTCTTACTCACTGAGCCATCTCCCAGTCTACACTACATTTTATATTCTTCAGTGTTACTTTAATATTCTTTACAAGAACTTCTCATGGACAAATAGTATATGGTAAATACATGCATGAATGTATATACACACATATATATTTTGCAGTTATATAACCGGATCCCAGAGGTTCATGCTTGTTAATCATACTCTCTACAATTTACCTACACATCTATCCTAATCAATGATATTTTGAATGAAAAAAAAATCGAATAATATATATTAGCAGACCCTAAAAGTTGTCAATAAGCAAAACTTAATAGTAATAGTTAGAGAATACCTTGGCTAAACAAATATTCAATTTTTTCAAACTTAGTAAAACAAACTTCTGTCAATTTTTCTAACCTATGTTTAAATGAAAATAAATATAGACTTCTAGTGTATATTTTTTACTTCCAGGGTTACTAAAAAAAGTTTTGTTTGTATCTGATGATAAACAAAATACCAGCACACAGACTTGATAATATGGCCATTTACAGAAATTACCCACTAAGAAAATGTTCGCAGTTACATTCTGAAAATCAAAATATGATTATGTGTTATTTGAGCATCTGAAAATTTACCACTCCTGTTGAGGTGTGTCTTTTCCATTATGAGATCTCCAGCTTCAAAGAAATTGCACAATGACTCCTTGTCACCTCAGATTCCAGATACATTGCATAAGCAATTGTTTAGAAAATGTCTTTCTAAAGTTGAAGATGACCGGAAAACTGCAAAGTCATTGCCAACTTAGATTGGAAATAAATCATAAGAACTTTGCATTTTCCTGCATGTTGTTTCTTAACTGCGGTTAATCTTGAGATAAAACTTTCTTCTTTTGTTTTGTATTCAACTTGAAATAAAATCAGAGCTGCTTTCTTATTAAATAGGAATGAAAAATAGAGTTTATGTAAGTTTTCTCTACTTCAACAGCTGGGCACTGGTGACTATTTTTTTTTCTTTTTTACACTAATGGATTGCTGATAGTGAAAATAATTAGAGATCAGTCACAAACTATTAGCATAGGAAAAGAGTTAGGTTTTGGCCTTTGTGATACCTTCATGTATTACTTATGGATTTATCCTATAAAATAACTTTGCTACTTACAAATATATGGGTCATGTTTTCACCCATAATGAATAAGCTCACTGAAATATATTGGTTATATCTAAACCCTAAGACAAAATAGAAGGAAGTCCAAAGAACTTTAAAAAGCTAACAATTGGCACATTGAGGCAGGGAATTAAAACTTGGGAAAGTCCGGTGGTGAAGATGAGAGGTTTTTTTCTTGTAGTTGTTTTGTTTATTTAAATTTTAATTGCAGTTATAACTCCAGGGCCTATTGACCCAGTAACTGTATAGCAGATTGGAGAATCCATTATATATATATATATATATATATATATATATATATATATATATATATATATATACTCATTATACATACAAACGTGTATATATGTATATATACTACTGTCTTCATAACTCTCCATTTCTATTACTTATTCTAATAGCTCCCCTTAAGGCAATCTCCATCCAACACACCAGTTCTGTAAAGTAACCAGGACAGAAAGCTCGTCTCTCAGTGGGATAACTGGGATAAAGGGTATTTTCTGTTATGCAAAATGCAAGCAGAAAACTCATAATTTGTACATCTTTCTTTTATCTGACTATCTGATTCAAGTACAAGGACCTGTTCAGCATTTTAGGGAGATAAAATGTTTTAGAGAGGCCCATCTTTGTAGACATAAAAATGTGGATCCTTTAAATATACATAAAAATATGGGTCCTTTAGAGGATTTTAAAGAAACACTTGAAAGAAAAAAGGAATCAAAGGAGGTGACTGATTCAGATTTTGAGCCAAAAGAAGTTAAAGGCTCACTCCTTAAGGTAAATGTGCATGAAGTATATTCACAATAGATACCCTAATACCCAACAATTACAATGTAAAAGTCAGCTGAGTTTCAAACCTACTCTTAAGTGGCATATAAAGAGAACACAAACATTAATTAAAGTCTATGAAAAATGAGCTGGCACTGGAATCCCTCAAAAAGGAGACAAGACTAATTTTGAAGTCTGAATCTAGCCAGGACCATTTCCTGCTGATAGAATTGCATGAGTAACTGTAGCAACAACAAAATAAGATACTCAAGAGTAAATTTTTTCTCTCTTTGACATTGCTGAGTATCAAATCCATGCCTTTGGCCATGCATTCTACCATTGAACTACACCCTAGTTCCTGGGGTTGGGAAAGAGAGATTCAGCTTCAACTGGCCTTGTTATCTCAGGTGGCTCCAGACTTGTAATTCCTTATCATTTGTGCTAGGATTGCAGGCATTCAGGGCTGTCCTCAACTATGTGGAAACAAAGGCTTTTTCCGCATTATTTAAATGTCAAGGCTGTAATGCAAAATTATTCTACCAACTAAGAAACAGAAAAATATATTAGAATCTCAAAATAAAATAAAATAAAATAAATACATAGACACCAGCTTTGAGATAAAATAGGTCTAAGTATTGTCAAAGACCTTAAAACAGCTTTAAACTTTACAGTATTTGTTGTTTAATTTCATGCATGACTATGATGTGATTCTATCAAATACACTCCTACTCCCTCCTCTCCAACTACTCCCATACCACCTTCACGAATTTCCCTCCTAATATCATGCACTCTCTTTCTTGATGTACTCACTCCACTTAGTACTGCCTGTAGCCTTTTAATTAGGGGTGGGAGTCCAAGAGCCCTTCCACCATCCTGCTGGAGTTTGAGCTGGCTTAGTCTTGTGCAGGTCTTGTGTGTTCATTCACAACACCCATGAGTTCATGTGTGCAATGGCTCTGTAATATCTGGAAAATACAGTTTCATTGAACACATACACTACTTATGGCTTCTCCAATCTTTCCACCTCCTCTACCTTGTTGATCACTGGAATGGGGTTCTGGAACAGTTGTGATATAGGTGCTTTTTAAAGCTAAGTACTCTATGGTCTCTTATGCTCTTCACTTTGATGAGCTGTGGGTCTCAGTATTAATTGCTATCTACTATAAAGATAAGGATTTAGGGAGTAGTTATTATTATGTCCATTTAGCAGAAGACTGTTCTTAAGTTCTTCCCTTCAGCCTGACTTAGTCAAAGATTCTTGTCCTAGTTAACAGTACCAGACATGAGTTCTGTCTTGTGGATCAGGCTTTGAATTAAATCATAAAGTGGTTGGTTATACCCCAAACATTTCTGCTAATACTGCACCAAAAGGCATATCTTGTTAGGCTGGTCATTATTGTCAAACAGCTTTCACTATTGTATGTCATAAAGTGAAAGCAAATAAATGCTCTGAACACAAATGTAAAAGGTAATTTCTCAAAGAAGCAATACAAACCATACAAAGACACATATTTTGAACTTAAAAGACATATTTTAAATTAAGAAAAGATATACTGAATGACCACAATAATGTAATAAAATGACCAAGGAATCTAAGTTAGGCCAGTAGAAAAAGTACAAATTTAAGAGCAGGGATAAAACTATCAAATTTAAACAACAGAATTTCAGTGTCTTCTTGAACTGCATTTTTCCATTTATTCCCATGGCTTCCAAATAATTCCCTTTATCTAGGTTTACAGTACAGGCACTAATTCCCTCCTGTAGAGTGGTATCACATCCAATCAGAAAGTAAATGGTTACACCCACAATAGCCTTACCAGCATTACACCTGTGGGCATATTTTACCAGATTGATAATCTAACACATATGCTCAACAGTTAAATAAGACTATTGATAAAAATTCTCAACTGATGTTCTACATAGCACTTTCTGCCATTACAAAAGCTAGCCAGCAAATAGGAAGCGTCCAGCACAGTTCCAGCATGATTTCATTGTCTTGTAACTAAAAGATCTCATCAACATTTCTGAAACTAGTTTTGAAATGTTTCTTTATCAGACCATGTTTTCATTTGCCTTGTCTATTGGTGAGTCTCATATGGATGTGTGCATGTGTGTGTGTGTGTGTGTGTGTGTGTGTGTGTGTGTGTACATGTGTACATATTTGTGTATTGTGTGTTTTTCAACTGAAAGCTGGGTATGATGTATAAACAAGAACAGAGATACTCTAAAGTGTATTGATGAAAATATATCTTGAAAGGTAGGGTTTAATATTTACTGTAGACAATGCTGGCCACCCTTATTTCATATCTACTTTTGACTTGGTATTTCCTAAATAAGAATATGGACCCTGGTAGATTGGTCAGACTCCAGTGGAAGACTGTACTTCAAGAGCGTATGGACAGTATTAACTGTAATTGATAATTTTTGTTTGTTTGTTTTTTTGCTTTAAAAGAGGACACAGAGTTAGGACACTTGATTTCTTCTTTGACTCATTCTACCTGAAGTAATGAGTTTTGTAATCTCTGTGAGTTTTAACATTTGATGGAGTTTTGTGTGCTGTCAATTTTAAGTTTTTTCCCATAACGTTCAGATAGCATACATGAAATTATTTCAATTTTTCTGCATTTTTCAAGGTTTATTTTGCAATTCTGCATGTGGTTTATTTTAGGAAAGTTTCCATGTGCTGCTAAGTACAATATATTTCTTTTGGCATGAGGGGGGCAGAAGTCTGTAGATATCTGTTAGGTCCATGTGATGTAACATGTTAAATTCTGATGTTTCTCTGTGTGTTTTTTGTTCTGATGGCTTATCTGTCCAAGAAAGTGGGAAGTTAAAATTGCCTACAATCATTGGGTTAGTGTTAATCTATTTTTTTAGTTTAGTTTCTACTCTTGGTATTATGATGTTTTCCAGGTTTGATCCCTTGATAATAATCAAATACCCTTTTCTTCAGATTACTTTTTTTTGAAGGCTCTTTTGTCAAATATTAGGATAGGAATGCCTGCTTGCTTTTTTCCCCCTCAGAAATAAAGTCTTATATTGATCAGGAGAGACAGCTCAGTGGTTAAGAGCACTGGCTGCTCTTCCAGAGGTCCTGAGTTCAATTCCTAGCAACCACATGGTAGCACATAACCATTTGTAATGAGATCTAGTGCCCTCTTCTGGCATAAAGATGTACATGCAGAAAGAGCACTCATACATAAAATTAAACAAATATATAAATATAAAAGACATTTAAAAAGAGCTATAAATTTTTGCATATGCACATTTTATGACAAATCTAAATATGCACACGTAGACATTTTTAACCTCTAAATGTATGAGTGACAAAAAAGATAAAACATGAAATGCACATTTTCTTCAAACAAATATTTTATTTTACTAACTGGTTGTCTGTGTCCAGGTGTTCATTATCATACTCACAAGCACACACACACACACACACACATACACACACCGGGGGTGGGGGGGCGGGAGAAAGGGAGCGAGAGATACACAAGTGGAAAGATATGTCAATGGAACAAAAGGAGAAAAACAATGCTTTAAATTTAGTATTACATAAGCCTTGGACTCTAACCACATTCCATACATGTATATGCATTGTATTGTTAGATAATTATAGACATTTTTTCACATCACTTTTGAGAGCTTAAAATGTAAGGAATGCATTTAGGGGTTATTTTGTTTGTTTGTTTTGTTTTTTGTTTGTTTGTTTTTGGAGACAGGGTTTCTCTGTGTAGTTTTGGTGCCTGTCTTGATCTCACTCTGTACACTAGGCTGGCCTCGAACTCACAGAGATCCACCTGCCTCTGCCTCCCGAGTGCTGGGATTAAAGGCTTGTGCCACCACCATCTGGCCAGCATTTAGGTTACCTAATTTTTTTATTTTTTATTTATTGTGGGCTCCCACAATGCATTATTATGCTTTCCATCTTTCTTTTTCTTTTCTTTTCTTTTTTTTTTTTCGAGACAGGGTTTCTCCTTGTAGCTTTGTGCCTTTTCCTGGAACTCACTTGGTAGCCCAGGCTGGCCTCGAACTCAGAGATCCGCCTGGCTCTGCCTCCCGAGTGCTGGGATTAAAGGCGTGCGCCACCACCACCACCCGGCTGCTTTCCATCTTTCTTATAATATAATTTTTATTAAAAATCTTTTTCTTTTACATACCAACCCTTGTTTCTTCTCCCCCTCTTCCTACCCCACCTACCACTATCACACCCCCATCCCCTCCTCAGAGAGGATAAGGCTCCCTTGTTTGTTACCTATTTTTTTTTAACCTTTCTCACTTCTGAGTCACTAAAAGTTCATTTTGCATGTTTGAATTTTGAGTGAAGGAACATTTGAATTTAACACTACCTTTTTTTTTTTGAGCCATAATAAAGAATCTGACTTCTTTTTTTTCTATTTTCTTTCCTTGACTCAACTTCTTACATACTTTCACTTTAAGGTAGTGTCTAGCATTAAAGCTGAGTTAATTACAGACAACTTATAGATGGATTTTGTTTCACAAACTATTTAGCTAGCCTGTGTCTTTTGATTGGATAATCAAGGGCACTAATGTTTAAATTTATTGTTGAAGGGTGTGTATAGACTGCAGACATTTTGTGACTTCTGCTGGTTTGTGTTCTTAGGTGTGCTTACATTTCATTAAATATAGCTTCAATTGTTCTCTTTCTAGCATCTCTTGCCTATGCTTATTCTTCTCTTCAGTTTGAAGTGTTACATCCAATATTCTGTTTACTGTATTTTTGTTGGTTTGTTTGTTTTGTATGAATCTTTAAGGGGCTCTTTGGATCATGGAAAAGTTTTCTTTCTCCTTAAACAATAACAGTTTCCGTAGGTACAGTAATGTACGTTTGCAGTTGTGTTTTAGAACTTGGGATATATTGATCCAGGCCCTTTTGACTTTCAGACTTTCCATTCAGACATAAGTTGTTATTATGATGGGTTTTCCTTTTATATGTTACTTGTTCTTTTTTTCTCTTGAAGCTTTATGTTGGGGAATACTGTTTTAAGGGGTGTTGCTTTTGCTTATATTGCATTTGTTTAACTCTGTGAAGCTGTGTTACTGTGCCTGTGTAAACACCTGATGGTCTAATAAAGAACTGAATGGTCAATAGCAAGGTAGGAGAAAGAATAGGCAGGGCTGGCAGGCAGAGAGAATATACAGAAGAAAAAAAGAGATGGAGGAGAGAAAGGAAGTAGTAGCTAGAGAAGGAGGAGGACTCCAGGGGCCATCCACCTAGTTACATAGCAAGCCAAGGAGAAAAAATAAGATTTACAAAAGTAAGAGAATGGGAAAATCCCAGAGGCAAAAGATAGATGGGATAATTTAAAGTTAAGAAAAGCTGGCTAGAAACTAGGCCAAGCTAAGGCCAGGCATTTATAATTAAGAATAAGCCTACAGGTGAGTGATTTATTTGGGAGCTATGTGGAGGGGCCCCCAAAAGAGAAAAAATAAGCAACAACAGCTTTTGGTGGTTTTGTTTTGTTTTACATGTTTAGTGCTTAAGATGACATGCCATGGAGTGGTGTTTTTTGTTTGTTTTCCTGTTTTGGGTCTTGCCTATTTGGAGTTCCCGGTGCTTCTTGTATCTATATGAATGTCTTTCCTTGATTTGAGGATCTTCTCTTCCATTATCTTGTTAAATCTCTTGTCTCTATCACTGACCTGGGATTCTTCTCCCTCAATTCTGCCTGTAATTTGAAGATTTGGTCTTTTGATAGTGTCCCACATTTTCTGCATGTTCCTTTCCTGTGCTTTTTTTAACTATTAATATCATTTGCTTACCCTCTGCTTTATCTTCAAGACCTGATATTCTTTCTGCTGTTTGATTCATTTTATTTGTAAGGCTTTCTTCTGAGCTTTTTAGTTGGAATATTGAGTTTTCTAGTTCCATCTTCATTTTAGATCATGTTCTCCTCAATGTTTTTTATTTCTTTATTGAATTCAGCTGTGTATTTGCATCTTCTTGGAAGTTATTCAAGTGTTTATTCTTACCCTCTTTTAGTTCAATGATGTTACTGGATTCTTTTTAAGTTCTTTGATACATTTTATGATTATTCTTTTAAATTCTGTCTCCTGGGGTCCATCTAAGTAATTCACATTAGAGAACACTTAGATAGGACCAGTGGGTTTGATGGGAGGCATACTGTCTTGGCTATTCATGTTGTTTCTGGTTTTGCAATTTGTCCTGTACTTGTGGGCTTCTTTCTTTGTTGTGTGTCTGATGTGGTAATCTGGCCTTCTTTATATTGGGCCAGTGAAGGAGAGGACTGACTTGAACTGTGCCAGGAAGCTGATGATAGGCTATTTAATCGGACTAAGGAAAGATGGCTTGCAAACTATGGGTCTGTCTGGAGCTGGGTTTATGAGTTCAGAGATGAACACAGGTAGAGAAAAGAATAGGAGACAAAAGGAACATCTCACCAAAGGAGGCTCTCCATGAAGATGGGTTTTAAGACCACCAATCTGGAGCTAGGCCTGTAGATGTGGAGATGGTTTAAGGTAGAGGCTGGTGTTGGCAGTGAACTGTCTCATGTCAAATTAGAAGAGTAACTCAAAAGCTACCCAGATATTTCTACTTCCTCATTTAAAATTGCTGGCATTCATATTAGGAGTTTTGACTTGGAGATTTTATATACATATATATTTAGATGTGAAATGCATATCCCTGAGGCACTCCCTTATTGGTACTTCCCCCAAAGGAGAATTTTGCTAAGTCAGTAAAATTATACTGTTTGTTACAATATTTAAATAGTTCATCTTGGGGTACTCATAACTACTTCCACAAGCCTCTTAAGTGTAGTGTGGCACTTCATATTTATTCCTTCCATGAGACTTCCAGAGTTCTTCATGACCTAATAGCTAAAGTGTAAATAAGGAGTCTAATACAGACTCCTCCACATCTTTAGTAAATACTATTAATTCTCTGGTGTTTTATTGGAACTGCTTTAATCAAGATAGACCTGGATTGGCGTTGATATGCACATTTATGTTCAAAGTCTTTTTGTTTACTTTCATATTTATTAAATTATATTTTAAAAATTATACTTGTTTTCTGTATTTACATCATCACACCCCCCTCTTTCTCTATATTCTCAATTTAAAAAAATCATTATTGGCCACCCAAAGTTATCTTTGATATTACAGCACTAAGCATCCTTCTAAGGGTATTTCATATTCTTTGGTTATTCATCATTTTTGAAGAAGCATATTTGAGGCATGGACTCATACATCCCAGGATGTTCTGGAATTTACTATGTAAATGAGGATGACTTTTAACTTGATTCTCTTTTCTTCGATTTTCTTAGTTCTGGAATTACAGACCTTCAACACCATGTCTGGCTCAGTTATAAGTCTTTTATTGAGTAACAAAAAACTTTGGTATGTGATGAATATACTTTCATCATTCATGTTGTTAATGAAACCTAGTAACTCACATAAAAGTCTATCTGAATTTTTTTAAATAAAACAGAAAGTACAAATCTGAGATATTTTAGACTTTATTTAAAAAAATCTGAGATATGTTACAAAGGAAAAAATAAAGTTTTTTCTCTAATATTATTTAGCTTTATTTTTAAAACTTTAGGTATAATGTACATCAGAGAAAGGTTTTATGTGGAAGTATAGACAAGCTTGAATGGCCTTTTCTCATTTATGGGTAAGTTTCTTAGTTGGTTGTTGTTCATTCATCAAATGAAGTAATTTGTAAACCATAAATGTGGAATACACTCATAAAAAGAAAGCCTCCCATTCAAATTTCGTCAATTAGAAGATTACTTATACTTCTATTATATAAGAAACAGCATGTTAATACTTAAAAAGAGCCCAAGTTTTTTTGAAAACTGTCAAGCAAGTAAGAAAATTGAGTAAGCTGAGATAATTGAGAGCAAATATCAGTAAAGGGCAATCCATAGATGCTTGCAAAAAGAAGCTTTCAGGTTCATTAATTCTTCTTCCATAGACTAATGACTATACTAAACTAGAAATGAATCACTTTAAACAAAATCAAACTTCTGTTGGTAATAGAAGTAAAAGCCTAATGCATAATAATGAACAGATGGCTATTTCTGCCTTTGCCATCGTCTGTCCTTGCTCCCTAAAGTCTAATATAGAGAATCACTCATTTAGAATGAGCACCAAGCTAAAAGGTATTCCCAATGTTCCTAATGATAGGATTGTATGTGTAAGAATTGTGAAACACTTAAAAAACACAAACGTACCAGTTGTGGCTCATACCCCATCAGAGTTTATTGATGTAAAGGACTCAAATCTGATGTCTTAGCCAAAATCACAAATTATTCTAGTGAGACTCCTGGTCAGGAGCAGCTAGACTAGTCTAATTTTCAAAACAAAAGACAAATGTCTTCTATAACAGAATTTGATATACTTTTCCTCTAAAGAACATGATAATGAACATATTTTATACCATTCAGAGCACATGCCTATCATGACTTCACAGTTCTGTCACTGTAATGACATGCTTACATAATGCACACACATAAAACCTGGTGGTGTACCAGTAAAATATTATTGAGAAGTAGTCTGAGGGGAGCCAGCAAACATGGTGAGGTAAATTCTCTCCTCCATAAAAACAGGGAGAAAGAGGCAGAAATACACATAATCAACTTTCTTAGAAATATAGAGATCCCTCAAAAACCTGTAGCAATTGAAATATTTATTCAAAAAAGTCAAAGCTGTATCTTAGCAGCAGCATTGTCTTTGTGGCATTTTAATTTGCCTGTTGTTTCCCTCCCGTCCTCTTCCTGTCCAGGCAGAGAAAGCTGCAGCTCTCACTCTTGGTGAGAAGAAATAATCTCACAGTTAGAAGCCGAATGCAAATAGAGCCCCTTTGCTGTTTCTTCCCAGTAATTGGCATTAGTCAACTTTTCTGGAGGTTCTTTAGAAGTTTCCATGTGTAAACATTTATTTTTCCAATTATTGAACTCTTCCAGAATAAATACAAATGAGCCCTGAGCTGGGGGAGATGACCTTAAGGTGCGGTCAATAAAGTTCATGTGACATGAAAATCGAGGGGATAAGTGTAGATGTGGAAAGATTTAAACAGGGGTGGGGACTAGGTATGAGAGGAAAACTGAGGATGGAGTTGGCTAACCCAAATTAAGGATATATGTGGCAAAGGCCATATAGAAACCTATTACATTATGAACTAACTACAAAATGTAATTAAAATAAAAGATTTTGACATGCGGTATCCTGTATGACTGGATAATTCTCCTTCTCAGAAGCCATAGGTATTTAAATAAAAATCCCAGTGCTAGGTGTAGCATAGATCCCGATGAGTTATTTGCAAAGGAGGCCCCAGAGGCTCCAAAATTGTGCCATTATTCTTGGTTGCACACTAAAATTCAGTGATAAGAAACTATTTCTAAAGTCACAATACGCTTCAGATATAGGACACACAGGAATTAAACTGGAACCAAGCCTCATCGTTCTTCCTGTTGGTTGTATTTCAAGTATATAAGAAGGGCTAGTTAGGCTTCTAGGGAAGGAAAAAACCATCAATAGCCTTACCAAACTATGGGGCCCCTGTGACACAAAACTGACCTGCAAAGCAAGATAAGGCCAACTGTTGTAATAGAAGCATGTCTGAATAGGATGTGTGCATGTTAGTTTTAATTGCCAAGGTGGCGCAGCTTAGGATAATCTGGAAAGAGAGTCTTAAAAAAGAGTTATCTAGAACAAGTTGTCCTGTGAATATGTCCGTGGAGAATAGTTTTTATGTTAATTGAGTGTGAGCAGCATCATTTCATGGTTCAGTCCCTGAAATGTGTAAAAGTGAATAAAGCTAGCTGAGCATAGCAAGTAAACAATTAAGGACACACTTTTTCCCCTGCTCTTGGCTGTTGATGTATGTAACTAGCTAGCTTGAAATGAACATGTTTGCTAGTGCACACAATACCATTCAAGACTGCCAAAATGTGTAAATGACCAAAAACATCCATTAATGGATAACCTTGAAGACATTACATGAAATAAAATAAGCCAGATATAAAAAGGCAAATGAGATATGATTCTACTGATATCAAGTTTCAAGTGAGCAGGATTTGTACAAGCAGGAAAGAGAATGATAGTTGCTGGGCAGTGGTAACACACATCTTTAATCCCAGCACTCGAGAAGCAGAGGCAGGGAGAAGCAGAGGCAGGCAGATCTCTGTGTGTTCGAGGCCAGCCTGGTCTACAGAGCAAGTTCCAGGATGGCCAGGGCTATTATATAGACAAACCTTGTCTCATAAAACCAAAAAGAGAAGAAGAAGAAGAAGAAGAAGAAGAAGAAGAAGAAGAAGAAGAAGAAGAAGAAGAAGAAGAAGAAAGAGAGAGAGAGAGAGAGAGAGAGAGAGAGAGAGAGAGAGAGAGAGAGAGAGAATGGTAGTTATGAGGATATATGTTTTTCAATAGTCATAGCATCTATTTAAAATGAATGAATCTTGATGCTATAATAAATAATATTTTTCTTTGATTTTTAAAAAATGTTTATTAGTATATAGAAGTACATTTTATTTATTTATTTGTAGAATTATTGAAATCTGGTGTTGGTGATGGATCTGAAGACCTTGAGTATACCATGCATGCATGTTACCACTAACATATACCTCCAGATCATACACCTTATTTGATTCTGTGCCCTGTAAATAGTTTTCAAGCCACCCTTATACAAGTTGGAAGATTGTAAAATTGTCACCTTGTTTCTTTAGTATTGAGCAATTGATGAGGGGGATGGCCTGTAGCTTGCATTCCTCTGTATCATCTTAGGGGTGAGCACATTTCCTAGGGCCTTTTTAAAATTTATTTAAATTTTTCATTTTAAATACCAACCATGGTTCCCCCTCCCTCCCCTTCTCCCACTTCCCCACTCCCTACACTTTACCCCCCATCCATTCTTCATAGAGGGTAAGGCCTCCTTTAGGGAGTCAACACAAACTGGTGTACCAAGTTGGGGCAGTACCAAGCCCTGCCCCCCTGCATCAAGGGTGAGCAAGGCATCTCACCATAAGGAGTAGGCTCTAAAAAGCAGTTCATATACCCAGGATAAGTCCTGGTCCCATTGCCAGAATCCCCACAAACAGATGAAGCCACACAATTGTCACCCACATTCAGAGGGCCTACTTCGGTCCCATGCAGGCTCCCAGCTATCAGTTGAGAGTCTGTGAGCTCCCACTAGCTCAGATCAGCTGTCTCTGGGGGTTTCCCCATCATGATCTTGACCCTCCTTGCTTCTATAATCCCTCCTCCCTCTCTTCAACTGAACTCCAGGAGCTTATCCCAGTGCTTGGCTGTGGATCTCGGCATCTGCTTCCATCAGTTACTGAATGAAGATTCTATGATGACAATTAGGGTTGTCATCAATCTGATTACAGGGGAAGACTAGTTCAAGCACCCTTTCCACCATTGCTTGGAGTCTTAGCTGGTGTCATCCTTGTGGGTTCCTGGGGATATCCCTAGCACGAGGTTTCTCCCTAATTCCTTAATGACTCCCTCTGTCCAGATATCTCTTTTCTTTTCTTTAGTCTTTGTTCACTTAGTTTCTATAGATCTTTAATCATTTTTTAAGGTTGCTACAATGTTATTTTATCCTGTTGCTAGTTTTTCTTTTGTTCTATTTTGTTGTGTTCTTTTAATTACTGTGAGAGAAAACATTTCCATGTTATTGACATCCTCCCAAATTTTGAAAACATACTTTAAAAGCTCTGATGTTGCTTTTATACTTTCTAGAATACATATCTCTACTTGTGATTACCTTCTGAAACTACTCAGAATTTATTTAGCTCCTCCATGTTTCCTGTACCATGAAAAGTAAATTTGGATGATTCCACTGATATGTTCCATAAAGATGGATAGAAATTCCTTCACACATTATGATCTTGTGTTTCTTTCTATTCTCTTTAATTATATTTTAAAATTGTACAATTATGATATATCTGAAAAAGCAGGACACAGCCTAAAGCTGAGATATGTTCATTCTTGTCATGCACCAACAGTTTATCATCTTCCCAAAATTTCAATTAATTTAAGTCATTAACTACCTCAGCTCTTTTCTTCTAGTCACCTTGATTATACAGTCACAAAACTGTAAACCAGTGCTCATTTAGAAGATTCATGTATAATAAAAATGATTTCTCTGGAACTTGATATTAATAATCGTAGCTCCTGTTTATGAGAATATTTAGCCCACCCTCATTATCATTATATTAATCTTTTAGTTTCTGTAAGGGGACCAGGGATCATTTGGCTTCACCACAATGCTCCCTTTCTGACAATTAGAATACATAGGAGTATCTATAGCCCATAATTGAATACCAATAAACAGTTATCTCAAAATATAGCCTACTTTTAAAAAAGTGATTTAGAATAAAATAAAATAACATCTATCTCACCATAGCTAATTACAAATACAACTTTCCTATATGAAATACTGTGTGTCTTAAAAGCATAAAGTTATAAACTTCTCAGCGTCACACAACTCTCTATCTTAGAATTATCATTATTTTTTATATTCTTAATTGTGGTGATATTTTATTTGTGCTGAAATGTGTAGCTAGAGTTTTCCTGCCTGGCCCACAGTCAGGACAAATCTCTGTCACCCGCCAGTCCCACAGCCACTCAGACCCAACCAAGTAAACAAGGAGAATTATATTGCTTACAAACTGTATGGCCGTGGCAGGCTTCTTGCTAACTGTTCTTACAGCTTAAATTAATCCATTTCTATAAATCTATACCTTGCCACGTGGCTTGTGGCTTACCGGTACTTTACATCTTCCTTGTCCTGATGGCGGCTGGCAGTGTCTCTCTCACTCAGCTTCCTGTTCTCTCAATTCTCCTCTCTGTTAGTCCCCGCCTATACTTCCTGCCTGGCCACTGGCCAATCAGTGATTTATTTATTGACCAATCAGCAACACATTTGACATACAGACCATCTCACAGCACTTCCCCTTTTCTTTTCTTAAAAAGGAAGGTTTTAACCTTTACACATCTCCAAAGTCAGCTTGGTATATTTGGGAATTTGGGCGTAGCTTCTCTTACTACTTCCTGCTGGAGGGGGGCGCTGTATCTTATGGGGACACAAAGAATATTTTAGGATTATGGAGTAGTCCATGAGGGTGTATCGTCTGAGCCAGTTGCCTTGAAACGGTTCTGGATGTTGGATCAGCTGGGCCATGGTGTCATCGGAGACCTTTCAGGTGGTCTTGGCTGGTCAAACCTGATGTATCTTAATTTGGAACAAATCCATAGCCTCTGGCTTTCTGTGGAAACAAAAGCAGAGCCTCCTTTCCAAAGCAACGTATCCTTACATCCAAATTTTGAAGTCAAGGTACCTTTAAAATATACATTTTGGGCATAACTCAACAGCTTTTGTAATTAAATGTTTTTCTTCAGTTACGAATATCAAAGAGAACATAATCCAGATTCTCTGTGTGGTAGCCATCTTTACGTGGCTTATTTTTTTATATTAGCTTGAGCCTATTGCTTTAAACTGCAGCCTTCTAAGCCTGAAACGGGGCTGGCGCTATGGCTGCTGGCTCCGCCCACTTCAGCTTCCCAACATGGCGGTGGTACATTTTCTGCCAGCTCTGGGAGCCATCAACTCTCAGAAATAGTGGGTCTATGCTTCTATCAAGGCAGCATGTAGCCCAGAAACTTCTTTTTTTTTTTTTTGTTTTGTACTAGCAAAGGCTAAATTCACCACACAGCTTAATGTGCCACTTGCAGAGGCCTCATTCCCGCCATACTGCAGGTCAAGCGAAAACGCCAGGAACCCGCCATAGTAGCTTAAACACACAGGCTGCCACTAACTTGAGAGAGACAACTAGGAACTGTCTTTGGCTCTGTTTTAGAATCTTTTTTCTCAGGTTTTTAGGTGGAAACTCTTGCCACCACGTTGGACGCCATTTGTAGCTAGAGTTTTCCTGCCTGGCCCACAGTCAGGACAAATCTCTGTCACCTGCCAGTCCCACAGCCACTCAGACCCAACCAAGTAAACAAGGAGACTTATATTGCTTACAAACTGTATGGCCGTGGCAGGCTTCTTGCTAACTGTTCTTACAGCTTAAATTAATCCATTTCTATAAATCTATACCTTGCCATGTGGCTTGTGGCTTACCAGTACTTTACATCTTCCTTGTCCTGATGGCAGCTGGCAGTGTCTCTCTCACTCAGCTTCCTGTTCTCTCAATTCTCCACTCTGTTAGTCCAGCCTATACTTCCTGCCTGGCCACTGGCCAATCAGTGATTTATTTATTGACCAATCAGCAACACATTTGACATACAGACCATCCCACAGCAAAAATGTGATATTTTATTTATATGTTAATAAAAAAAGTTGCCTGGAGATTAGAAGTCAAGTAAACAGAAGTCAGATGGTGGTAGCCCACACCGTTAATCCAATTACATGGTAGCCAGAATCTCTGTGTGGTCAAGGACACAGCTAAGCATGGTGACACGAGGCTTTAATCCAGTACCAACCATAGACACTTTGAGGTCTGTATAGCCAGGCAGTGATGAGGAAGTCATGAGGCTGAGCTTAGAGCCAATGAGAAGGCAGAACAGGAAGGTAATAAAAGCACAGGTCAGGCAGGAGGAATCTCTCTCTGTGGAAGCTACTGCTGGTGATATGCTAAGGCTAGTCATGGCTATTGCTCTGATCTCTTCAGTTATTACTGCTATATTTGACTCTGTGTTTCTTATTTAATAAGGCTGTTTAGAAATTCGTCTACTCTTAATTTCCGTGAAGGAAAACATTAATGTACCTACACTCTCATATTAGTTTTGTGAGATTTCTGTAAGAAACTACTACAAAGTGTATCTGAGAACACTACAAATATATCCTCCATGATTGACAAGGGTGGGTGTTTGAAGTAACATCAACAAGACTACTTATATGGATCTTCCTGTCATCTTTGTAGTTTCTGGTGTTGGACAGTATGCCCACAGTATAGCAATGTGTTCACTGAGATTTAGTTATATCCAATCCAGTCTTCGATTCTATCATCACATGGTATTTCTCATTGTATGCCTTTTGTTTGTTTCTTTTATAAAGAAATCTGTCATTTTGGATTCTGGCCCACCATAATGAACTCTAACTATAAAGACACCAATTCTAAATATGTTCAATTTATAGGTATTTGGGCATTAGTACTTCAACACAACTTATTATAGGTGTTTCTTACTTTTCTAATGTTGTGATAAAACACCATGGCCAAGGTTTCCTTAGAAAGTTTGAGTTATGGTTTCAGAGAGTTAGAATCCATGATGGCAGCAGAGGGCTCACATCTGGATCTACAACCACAAGGCAGAGAGAGAACAACAGGAAGTGCATGAGTCTTTTGGAACCTGAAAGTCCACTCCCAGTGACACACCTCCTTCAACACATCTCTAATCCTTCCCAAACAGTTTCTCTAACAGGAGACCAAGTATTCAAATATATGAGCCTATGAGGGCCATTCTCTTCTCAAGGACTACATTCCACTCCCTGACCTCATAGGCTCCGGACCATATTAAAATGCAAAATGTGTTTACCCCAACTTCAAAAGGCCAGCCCTTAACACAATTTAGAAGTCCCAAATCCCTTTTGAAACTCAAAGCAACCTCTTCATTGTAAGCCCCTGTAAAATAAAAAAGCCAATTATATCCTTCAAACATACAATCTCATAAAATATACATTACCATTCCAAAAGGAAGGAATCAGGGCATAGTGAAGAAATACTGGAGCAAAAAAGTTCAAAGTCCAGCAGAACAAACTCCAAATCTTGTAACTCCATGTCTGATGGGCTTAGATTTCTCCACCATTCCGGCTTTGTCTCATGAAACATACTTTTACTCTCTTGGACTGGTACCATTGCCTATGTGCAACTTTCTTTGGAAGATATCCCATGGCTCTAGCGCCTCTGACATCTTTGGTCTTCAATGCAGTTCAGCCTTTTATAGCTTCACATAATAGCCTCTTAGGGCCTTCATGAAGGGACTTTATTGCCACATGACTGACCATAACAACTATCCTTCATCATGAAGAAAGATTCTACAACCCCATTACTTATATATCCTTCATGTTTAAGGCAGCTGAGAGCTTACATCTTGAACCCAAGTAGGAGGCAGAGCTGAAAGCACTGGGAATCATACTTGTCTTTTGAAATCTCGAAGTCCAACCCCAGTGACACACCTCCTCCAAGACTACATCTATTAACACTTCCCAAACAGTTCCACCAACTGGGTTCTAAGTACTCAAATATCTGAGCCTATGGGATCATTCTTTTTCAAACCACCATACAGATACACACCAATTAATAACACCTACCAAAGTACAAATGAAAAAGTGATTAATTCTAGAAAAAGCACCACCTTTTCAACTATTTTTGAGAAGCATTACTGCACACATCCTCATTAAACTGTATATTTCAGCATATAGACAATTGCTAAAGATTATAAGACATCTTAGAACAAATAAATTCTAATTACCTTTGTCACCAGTTATTAATGTCAATGCTTTTCCAGAAAAAAAAGGGAAAGAATTTACAGATTAGTGCAGATTGTCATATCTGCCAACAGGTTAAGACCCTGATGCTCACAATTGCTTTCACACCTCCATAAGGATATGGGGAACATTTGAAAAGGCATACGGTGGAACTGACTTACTGAAAACTTCTCCCTCTTTCTACCTATCTGGTAGTAGACTCATAGGAAAGAGAAATAAAATCTGAAAGAAAAGAAAATGAATTTGATTAAATTTCTGAACAAAATAAGCTTTGTTATGGTGGTATTTTATTTGTACTGAAATGTGATTTTAATTGTATGTTAATAAATAAAGTTGCCCGGGGGTCAGAGCTATTAGAGCCATAGCAAGAGCATGGCGGTGGTGGTGCACGCCTTTAATCCCAGCACTTGGTAGACAGAGCTAGGTAGATCTCTGTGTGGTCAAGGATACAGCCAGCATTGGAGAGTTTCTTATTTAATAAGACGGTTGGTCACATCTACACTTTGTTTTAAAAATAGTATTTCCAATAAGCATGAGAAAATACTAAAACTTGATCAAATAATGAAACATGTATGTAAATTTAATAGCGTGGAATTTTTCACTTGGTAATTTTATATGGCAAATTATAACAATTCCTTAAAAATTTAGAGGATTTCTGGCCCCTTTGCCAGGAATTGTGTAGAAATAAAAACTTATAATGCAAATCTAGGCTTCTCCAGTACTCAAAATTCCAGACTTAATAAAAAGTGTTTGTCTTTGTAGTAGCAAATAATCCATTTATTTAGTTACTTTTTTCTTCCCAAAGAGAAAATAAAATTTCAAGACAGTAAGAAGAAACAATTTTATACTCTCTAAATTATTTACCAGTACATTTAGAATTATGACCAAACAGTAAGTACTCAGAAAATGTCTCCCTACTAAACAAATTATGGAATCCTGGGAATAACAGCTATCTACCCCATATTAAATTGTGCACAATCTTAATATTTAACTAGACTTTAAATAACTTTTTCTTTTAATTAAAACAAGATAACAAATATAAAAGAAAATAAACTGTGAAATCCCTTTCAAATGCAATTAATATAATTAATGAGTTGATAAATGTCATTTTAAATAAACGAATGCTTTTAAATTCTTATGGGTCATTTATTCTTCCCCTTCTGATTATAGTACAATATTTTATTTTTTCACTATTATTGTGGCTTCTTTTATTGTTTTCTTAATCAATAAAGCTTGGGAGTCAAATATTAGGGAATAAACCTGATTAATCCATGGAGTGATGGAGAAATGATCACCTGACCCTCTTCTCTACCTTCCCCAATTGAAAAGACTTTGCATCATTTAAGCCCCTCCTTATTATCTTTGTGCCCCTCTGTCCTTCTTGAGTTGGCCAGAAAACTCTATGGTACATGCCATTGGCTGACTCAGAGTGACAACACAAAGAAATCTCCTGAAATACACTATATTAATTTTTTTATTATAAGATGACTTTCAAATGTCTTTAAACTGAAATATATGGGTAGCTATAAGAATAAATAATTCCGCCGGGCGGTGGTGGTGCATGCCTTTAATTCCAGCACTCGGGAGGCAGAGCCAGGCGGATCTCTGTGAGTTCGAGGCCAGCCTGGGCTACCAAGTGAGTCCCAGGAAAGGCGCAAAGCTACACAGAGAAACCCTGTCTCAAAAAACCAAAAAACAAAACATAACAAAAAAAAGAATAAATAATTCCAATTGCAGTGATACTGTAGGACTTGTTTTTTTTTTTAAAAAAAAAGATCAAAGCTTGTCATAATCCAAATACATTTTATGAATAATCTATTTAGTAAAATTTTATACAACAAATCTGGTTGAAATATAAATTAATGTGTTTTAAGTGATGATTCCTTAAACTTAGCAACACTTAAACTTTTTTCAGTGAAATCTAGGTAATTTCAGAAGAATTGACACTGTGATGGTAATTATCCTGAAAGTAAACTGGAGGCATGGCTGTCAGTTAAATATTGGTTTTATTTTATTTGATTTTGGGACTGGGGAAACACAAAGAAGCAGGAGCAGGAGTAGAGGCTATATGCAACAGAAATAGCTGGGCGTTTATTATCTTGTTCCCAGGCTCAAGACATCGCTCATAAAGACTCTTCATTTTCTATTCTTGCTCCCTCCACTCTTTTCTGTGAAGACAGGTGTACTCATGTAACATAGATATGAATACAGTATTCATGTTTTATACCTTCTAATAATGTTCTATTTTCTTAAAAATGAGGATCAAATTTGTTACTGTGCCCTTTAAAATGCCTCACAGTCCTATTTCTTTTCTTCTAATCCCTTCTCACAGTATCATTTTCATCACTGTTACTATTCCTATTAGACTGCCAGGCTCTGGTTATGTTAACCTGATATCATTATCTTACCTTTCTCAGTAACTCTTCTCCTGTTCATATGCTAAACGGCAAATACAGTTTAAACAGTTTTAGACCATAGCAAGGTTTAGCAGAACTATGTTCCAAAATAGTTGTCCCCACATGCACTATTTTCTCTACTGTCAATACCCCTGATAAAGAATATGTATTCCAACTGGAAATCATACATTTAAAATGTGATCATCTCTACTAAACTATACTTTACATAGGATAAACTCTTGATGTTACAAATACTACATGGTATGACACAAATATAACAAAAATCTGTCATTGTCTGAATAATTGATTTCACTGCCCCCCAAACTCTCTGTGCTTTCCTTACTCATCTCTCCTCAAGAGCTCTACTTTTGGTTACTTCTGGACTTTTACTGTCTCCATTTTTTTTGCCTTTAATGGAATATCATGAAATTAAAATCATTCAGCAATATTGTCATTTTAGTTTGGCTCTTTTTTGTAAACCTTATATGCCTTTAACCTTCCTTTTTGTTTTTCTTGGGACTCTTTTTTTTTTTTTTAATTTTTATTTTGCACTACAATTCAGTTCTACATATCAGCCACAGATTCCCTTGTTCTCCCCACTCCCGCCCCCTCACCATCCCCCCAGGCCGCCCCCCATTCAAATCTCCTCCAGGGCAAAGCCTTCCCCACAGACTGAGATCAACCTAGTAGACTCAGTCCAGGCAGGTCCAGTCCCCTCCTCCCAGGCCGAGCCAAGGGACCCCGCATAGGCCCCAGGTTTCAAACAGCCGACTCATGCAATGAGCACAGGACCCGGTGCCACTGCCTGGATGCCTCACAAATAGATCAGGCCAATCAACTGTCTCACCCACTCAGAGGGCCTGATCCAGTTGGTGACCCCTCAGCCATTGGTTCATATTTCATGTGTTTCCGTTCATTTGGCTATTTGTCTCTGTGCTTTATCCAACCTTGGTCTCAACAATTCTCGCTCATATAAACCCTCCTCATTCTCGCTAATTGGACTCCCAGAGATACACCTGGGGCCTAGTCATGGATCTCTGCATCCAGATCCCTCAGTAGTTGGATGAGGTTTCTAGCTCGACAATTAGGGTGTTTGGCCATCCCATCACCAGAGTAGGTCAGTTCGGACTGTCTCTCGACCATTGCCAGCAGTCTGTTGTGGGGGTATCTTTGTGGATTTCTGTGGGCCTCTATAGCACTTGGCTTCTTCCTATTCTCATGTGGTCTTCATTTACCATGGTCTCCTATTCCTTGTTCTCTTATCAAAAGCAATCTACAGATTCAATGCTATCCCCATCAAAATACCAACACAATTCTTCACAGACCTGGAAAGAATAATACTCAACTTCATATGGAAAAACAAAAAACCCAGGATAGCCAAAAGAATCCTGTACAATAACACAACCTCTGGAGGCATCACGATCCCTGACTTCAAGCTCTACTATAGAGCTACAGTAATAAAAACAGCTTGGTACTGGCATAAAAACTGACATGTGGACCAATGGAATCTAATTGAAGACCCTGACATCAATCTGCACACCTATGAACAAATAATTTTTGACAAAGAAGCCAAAAGTGCACAATGGAAAAAAGAAAGCATCTTCAACAAATGGTGCTGGCAAAACTGGATATCAACATGTAGAAGGCTGCAAATAGATCCATATCTATCACCGTGCACAAAACTTAAGTCCAAGTGGATCAAGGACCTCAACATAAATCCAGCTACTCTGAACCTGCTAGAAGAGAAACTAGGAAGTAGTCTTGAACGCATTGGCATAGGAGACCACTTCCTAAATAGAACACCAGTAGCACAGACACTGAGAGAAACAATCAATCAATGGGACCTCTTGAAACTGAGACGCTTTTGTAGGGCAAAGGATACGGTCAACAAGGCAAAGCGACAGCCTACAGAATGGGAAAAGATCTTCACCAACCCCACATCTGACAGAGGACTGATATCCAGAATATATAAGGAACTCAAGAAATTAGACATCAAAATGCCCAACAGTCCAATTAAGAAATGGGCTATAGAACTAAACAGAGAATTCTCAACAGAGGAAACTCAAATGGCTGAAAGACATTTAAGGAATTGCTCAACATCCCTAATCATCAGGGAAATGCAAATCAAAACAACTCTGAGATACCACCTTACACCTGTCAGAATGGCTAAGATCAAAAACACTGAAGACACCTTATGCTGGAGAGGATGTGGAGCTAGGGGAACTCTCCTCCACTGCTGGTGGGAATGCAAGTTTGTACAACCACTTTGGAAATCAATATGGCGCTTTCTTGGGACTCTTAACTGTGTTCCATTATCTGAGCTATGAAGGATATCCTATTTGTTTCCAAGTTTTGGAAAGCATTCATAGATAGACATTTATGTCAACATGTTTTTGATATCACTGACTAAGGAATATGATTATGCCATAATATGATAATAGCATATCTAGTTTTTAGGCAGCTTTCAAAGTGGGCACACCATTTACATAGCCATCAATAATGGAGTTCTCATTGCTCTGTATCCTTGCCAACAACTGGCGTTGTCAATGTTTTGTATGTTCATCATTTGAATAGACATGTAATACTATTATGTGATTTTGTTCCTTCCTGATGACACCTTATCTGTGTCATTCTTCACATGCTCATACATTTTATGTGTATGTTTATTGATGAAGTCTCTTTTAGTCCTTTGGCATATTTTGTTTGATTTAGGCATATGTTTTGTGGTGTTTTAAGACAGAGTCTCACTCTGTAGCTCAGTTTGTCCTGAAACTCACTGTGGAGATCTTCCTGCATCAGCCTCCCAACTGTTTGAATTGTAAGCATAAGCCACTATGGCTCTTTTGCACATGTGAAAAAGATATATATATATTTTTGGTGAGATTTAAGATAATCTTTGTGTAAGTTAAATAACATTCTGTGTTATGAAAATATACATCTTTTATGAATACCTTCTCCTAGTCCCTGTTTTGCCTTTTTCATTCTGCTGATAACGTATATTATAAACAATAAATGTTTACATTTTTCTTCAAATTAAAATGATGACTATTTCAATCTTTGGTCATAATTTTCATAATGAAAATGAGACTTCTTATTAATTAAGAAAGTTTAGTCTATAACTTAGGCTTACTTTTAGCTAGCTCTCATAACTTAAATTAACCCCTTTTCTATTTATCTATGTGGTGCCCTGAGGCTTGTTTACCTCTTCAACATACTGCCCATCCTGCTGGCTCTGAATCTCATGGTGTCTCCTTGTAACCCTACCCTTTTTCTCCCCAGTATCCTATGTGCTTTGAAATCCTGCCTAGCTATTGGCCATTCAGCTTTTTATTAAACCAATCAGAGTGACACTTCTTCACAGTGTACTAAAAGATTATTTCACAACATTTAACATTTGAACATTTTGTTCATTCTTAATTTTGAATTCATGCCAATGATCTATTTTCAATTTCTCTTGTGAGGACTGTGAAGTATTTATCTAGGTTCAATTTACTGTATGTTTATGCCCAATTGTCTTTGATGCATTTGTAAAACTGAGTGATCGGTTAAAGATATCTGAATATAGAAATTGGTAATCAGTTTATGGGTACTGTAGAATTTAGCAGATGCAAAATTGGCAATAGTATATAAAACTGAAATTCTAAGGCTAACTACTCTGGAACCTTCCTTGACTTTTCTAGACAAAACTAGAGTCCTTTTTTGCTTCATTTACATTATACTCATTCCTCCATTATGGCTTTACATTATTGCCTTTAATCATTGTCTGTTTATTCATTCTCTTCTGTATATACAGTATGGTAGCAATGTTCTTGTTATAAACATGACAAATAGTTGTCCAATGACTACATCTATCAACATATCCACCAACAAATCTATACCAATAGGTATTTAAGCAGTGACTAAATATCAAAGCTTTTACTTTAAATAATTACCCAAAACATAAAATGTATCATATTTATTACTTATAATTTGTGGATAAGCTCTGTTATCCTTAGTACAACAGAAAAGGACAAATTAATGTTTGTGTCTACAGCACACATTTCTCATTTCTTAAGATATTTCTACTTAAATTAATATACCATAGATAATAATGTTAATTGGTGTTCATGTAAATTTCATATGCCAACGTGACTACACACAAAAATTGTTTTTTAATGTGATATGCAAATATTTATACTTACTATGAACATACATTTAACTATAAAATGAGCTGGGATAATTGTCAGAGCCTGCAGACAGTTAACTGGGTAGCTGGGTAGAGGCGTGTGAATTGTAGAGTCAATGAAGAAGACAGAAAAGAGTTGAGAGGTCTGCCAGTCAATGCCAGACAGTCCCGAGTTTATTTCACAGCCAGCTTATATACCTTCTTGAAAGACAGAGGTAGAACAGCGCACAGCACAGGCATTCAACCCCTATCTATCTTGCCTTGCATCAAGGAGCAGGCAGATTCATTTTCTATCTCAATGTACCTCTGGCTGGCATCAGGAGCCTGCATCTAGCTAGACAGTATGTTCCTTCCTGTGGGCTAATCAGGACATTCTCAAGCCCTTCAGTGAGACTCTGCGGACTAATCAGGACTTCCTCGCAGCCCTCAAGCAAGCAAGCTTGAACTCTATTGACTCAGAACAGACTTCAGATTCAAACTCAGACACTGAGTCAGTTGTGGGCTCCCACAGATAACAAAGACAGAATACTTACAGAATATGAGTTCTAGAATTTGTGGACTACGTTGTTTGGGAACAATAATGCATTTGGCAACATAAGACTATGCCACTCTCAAATAAAACAGCATCTGATTAAATGCAGTGAAATGTACCAATGTTATGTAAGATGAGATATGTGACAAAGGGGAAATCCAGAAGGCAAATTTGATTTGTGACTTTTCTCAAAGCACCTAAGTGTTCATAGAAAGAAGCTAAAATGGTAAAAAAAAAAAACAAAACAAAACAAAACTGTTTTTCCAGATCTCGTATTTAAAGGAGAATATATGGAGATATGTGCCCCCTGGAGTAAAAGTCCTAGTAAACACTCTAAATTAAGACCCTGAAGGGTACACATAAAGAGCCTGTGTGAACTTGGAAGTAGACTTGCTATCATGATTATTTAGGATCAACTTTAAACAAATTAAATACATCACACTATAATCTACTCTTGGTCTACCTGCTTTCCAGAAGCAAAATTAAAATGTCCCTAGATCATAGAAAAATCCAAAGCCTCAAGTAATCTCAACTATTGTTCAAATACAGTCAGTATTAAGTAAAAAGGCCAAAGTTAAAAAATTGATGAGAAATGAATAAAAATATATCATCTAAACAAATTAACATATTAGCTAGATATTTACTTGTAAGACATAATCTGAAAATTGAAACAAGTTTAAGCAAGGACTGCACAATGATAATATAAATAGATGTGCTAATGCTGAGGTTGAAATCTTATGGGGTTCCTTTCCTAGACAAAGAACTACTGGCACCTAATGACCGCTAAGAAGGGGAGAATCAGCCCCTCCAAATAAGTAGGCTCTAATTGGTTATCTAATCAAAAGTGGTAAACCCTGAAATCATATACACACAAGCCATAGTATGTGGACATGTCAAGTTGTGTTATATATTTATGTCTATCATATATGTCTATCTATCTGTCTATCTATCTATCTATCTATCTATCTATCTATCTATCTATCTATCTAACAATAATTGTCCAAAAGATGATAAATTTGAGGGGAAGCATAAGGACTGCATAAGAAAAGTTTGAGGGAGGGAACATGGGAGGTGTTGGAGTTAGGGAAGGTAAGGGGGAAAGTGATGTAAATATACTTTAATATTAAAAGATAAATTCAGTGACAACACAAAGAATTCAGAAGATAATTTGGAACTGAAACAAACAAACCAAAATCAAGTAATAATCCTAGAATGAAAAACAACTAAACCTAAGAAATTTTGAATGAGTTTGGACATAAAGAATAACAAAATAAATTGAAATATGAGTGAGGGTTGAGGAGAAATTATTTTAAAAACTAGAAGCAAAGGAATGAAAAGAGTATGCGATACCTATTGGTTACAGGGGAGAAATCTAATGCACATGTAATTGTCATCAAAGGAGAACAATGCAAAACTGGGATAGAAGCAAGGCTTGCAGAGACAATGGCTAAGAATTTGCCAACACCTATAAGTTGTATCAAGGTACAGATTCAAAGTCTGCTAGAAAGTACAAGCAGGGTACATGTGAGATAAATGAATAAGCATAGCTTGACACATCAGAGTCAAAACTTCTGAAGATGAAGTATATAAATTTTATCATTAATTAAATCTGTTCATTTGTTTCACAGCTGTCTGCAGTTTCTCCTCCCTCCTATCCTCCCATTCCCTCTTCCCTTCTCTCATCCGCCCAATCCACTCCTCCCTTTCTGTTCAGGAATGAGTAGGCCTCAAATGGGCGTCAACAAAACATATCAAGTTGAGGTAGGACTAAGTCCCCCCGCCCCCGCACCTTTTGTTAAGGCTGTGCAAGACTACCCAGTAAGGAATAGGTTCCTGGAAGCCAGTGAATGCTTTAGGGACAGGCCCTGCTCCCACCAATAGAATCCCACAAGCAGATCAAGCTACACTACTGACACATACGTAGAGGGCCTAGGTCAGTCCCATGCAGGCTCCCTAGCTGTCGTTCCAGAGTCTGTGAGCTCCTATGAACCCAAGTTAGTTGTTTCTGTGGGTTCCCTTATGATAACCTTGACACCGCCCTGACTCATACAATCCTTCCCCAGTCACTTCAACAGGATTCCCCAAGCACAGCCCAGTAGATCTCTGCATCTGTTTCCATCAGTCACTGGATGAAGGCTCTCTGATGACAATTAGGGTAGTTACCAATTACAGGAGATAGCCAGTTCAGGCTACCTATGCATTATTGCTAGGAGTCTTAGCTGAGGTCATGATTTTTGATTCATGGGAGTTTCCTTTGCACAAGGTCTCTACCAAATGCCCCTCACATCAAGACATCTCTTTCATTACTCTCCCCCTCCATCCACCTCACAACTCAATCCTTCATATTACCATCCTTGCTGGCCCCCAGTCTACTTAGTCTGTTACCCCTTCCCAGGGAAATCCATGCATCATCGTTCCCCTTTGGGCCCACCTTGTTTTCCGAGCCTCTTTGGGTCTCTGGATTATAGCAAGGTTATCTTTTACTTTACAGGTAATATCCTCTTATGAGTAAATGCATACCATGTTTGTCTTTCTGGGTCTGGGTTATCTCACTGAGGATTATTTTTTCTAGATCCATCCATTTGCCTTCAAATTCCATGAGGCCATTTTTTTTAACAACTGAGTAATACTCCATTGTGTAAATGTACCACATTTTCTTTATTCATTTTTGGGTTGAGGGGCATCTAGGTTGTTTCCAGGTTCTGTCTATTATAATTAAAGCTGCTATGAAGCTGCTAAACACATAGTTGATCAAGTGTCCTTGTGGCATGATTGAGCTTCCTTTATGTGAAGAGTGATATACCTGGGACTTCAGGAAGCTCAAGTCTTAATCTTCTGAGAAACTGCCATATTGATTTCCAAAGTAGCTGTACAAGTTTTGACTCCCACCAACAGTGGAGAATTGTCCCCCTTGCTCCTCATCCTCTCCAACGTAAGCTGTCTTCAGTGTTTTTGATCATAGCCATTCTGACAGGTGTAAGATGGTATCTCAGAGTCATTTTGATTTGTGTTTCCCTGATGAGTAAGGATGTTGAACAGTTTTTTAAGTGTCTCTCAGCCATTTGAGATTCTTCTATTGAGAATTCTCTGTTTAGCTCTGTAGCCCACTTTTTAATTGGATTTTGTTATTTAGATGTCTAGTTTCTTGAGTTATTTGTATATTTTAGAGATGAGCCCTCTGTCAGATGTGGGCTGGTGAAGATCTTTTCCCATTCTGTAGGCTGCCATTTTGTCTTATTGACAGTGTCCTTTGCCTTACAGAAGCTTTTCAGTTTCATGAAGTCCCAATTAGTAATTGTTAATCTTCGTATCTGGGCTACTGGTGTTCTATTCAGGAAGTTGTCTCCAGGGCCAATGTGTTCAAGGTTACTTCCCAATTTCTCTTCTATCAGATTCAATGCAACTGGATTTATGTTGAGGTCTTTGAAATATTTGTACTGGAGTTTTTTGCAGGGTGATAGATAAGAATCTATTTTGTATTCTTTTACATGCCAACCTCCAGTTATGTCAGCATCATTTGTTGAAGATGCTTCCTTTGTCCTTTTATAATTTTGGCTTTTTTTGTAAAAAAAGGAAAATCAGGTGTCCTTAGGTGTGTGGATTTACATCAGAGTCTTTGGTTCAATTTTATTGATCTACCTGTCTGATTTTATGCCACTATCATGCTATTTTTATTACTATACCTCTGTCATAAAGCTTGAAATCAGGGATGGTGATACCTCCATAAGTTACTTTATTGTAAAGGATTGTGTTATCTATCCTGAGTTTTCTTTTTTCATATGAATTTGTGCATTCTTTCAAAATCTGTAAAGAATTATACTGGATTTTGATGGGATTGCATTGAATCTATAGATCGCTTTTGGTAAGATGGCCATTTTTACTAAGTTAACCTTACTGAACCATGAGCATGGGAGATCTTTCCATCTTCTGATAACTTTTCGATTTCTTTCTTCAAAGACTTGTAGTTCTTTGGAAGTATATATTTTAAATTATAAAATCAGTCAGAAATAAAGCATAACCTTTATAGGTTGGGTCATGTTGTGTCTTCAACTATTTCCCTTGAGAGAGTTTCATTTTATAGTGTTAACATCAAGCCTGTGAGAAATTTGAGGAGATCATTTATACATACATGTATGTGCATATATATAGTTAATATTATACATATGTCATACATATCATAATTAAATATTCATAATTATTGAAGTTATGGGATATTTCCGAATATCTGTGTTTGTTTTGTATTCTTACCTAAATACCTGACACAGCTTTCCACCTTTAGATTTTTAAGATATGTGTCAGGTATCAACAGCTTGTCTCTAAGATTTTTGCCTCCTTAAAGTACATATTCATCACCTCTGAAATGCCTGTTATGTGTTCTGGTAAAGGGACTAAACCCTGCCCTGAATGTTAATGTTAAGGAAGTAGATAAAGGCCAAATCAGCCATTTAAAATTCTTCTGCTGAGGATTCTCTGTTTAGCTCTGTAGCCCATTTTTTCATTGGATTGTTTGATGTTTTGATGTCTAGTTTCTTGAGTTCTTAATAATTTGAAGATCAGCCCTCTGTCAGATGTGGGGTTGGTGAAGATCTTTTCCCATTCTGTAGGCTGTCATTTTGTCTTATTGACCATGTCCTTTGCCTTATAAAAGCTTCTCAGTTTCAGATGGTCCCATTTATTAATTGTTGCTTTCAGTGTCTGTGCTACTGGTGTTATATTTAGGGAGTGGTCTCCTGTGCCAGTGCATTCAAGACTGCTTCCTACTTTCTCTTCTATCAAGTTCAGTGTAGCTGGATTTATGTTGAGGTCTTTGGTCCACTTGGACTTGAGTTTTGTGCATGGGGATAGATATATATCTGTTTTAATCTTCTCCTTATAGATAACCAGTTATGCCAGCACCATTTGTTGAAGATGCTTTCTTCTTTCCATTGTGAAGTTTTGGCTTCTTTGTCAAAAATCAAGTGTTCATAAGTGTGCAGATGAATATCAGGGTCTTCAATTCAATTCCATTGGTCCACACGTATTGAGAGCTGGTGGTAGCAAAAGACCATGGGAGTATATAGCATGTGATAGCTAGAGTTCAGAAGGTCATCCTATCAGAACTAAGGGTTCTGTTAGAAGAAACCATCATGCAAGGCATTGTGGAATTACTGCCTTTTGAAAGAATTGGCTGTTTCTTGTTATAAACTTTTCGTGCAATGACAGCTATGATTCTCCTCATTTACCATGCATTTCCATGTTATATGTACATGTAATCTCATAACTGCATCTCAATCTTATAGGCACACATAATTATGGACAGTCTAGAAGATGGTTTCTTATTTAACTGTATAATTTTTATGAATAGAAACATACTAAAATATGCTTCATACTAGGTCTATTGTTCCATATGGACTGTAGACACTTAGAGGTCTTGTTCTCCGTCCTTAGCCACTGACAAGGTAAATATTGGCCAGACAAAGTATCCTCACAGAACTTTCACCAAACAGAATTGCAGGTGCCTGGCCTTGTTGGATCAAAACCCTTCAGAAGAATTATAGTGAACTAGAAGTGACAGTGCAGGTGTCTGGCCTTGGTATATCTTAGTACTTAAGGAGATCAATAGCACCTATGTTGCTCTAAGCTTTCTCCACCGGCACCTCCCCATTCTGATTCAAAAAACAATTAACATTTTGTATTTATTCTACACCAGTTTTTAATGCAAGATATTAGGCTCAGTAGACTAATTATGTATAGGTCCTGAGATTTAAGTATTAACAGAAAAAGGCTGTTAACTGACTAACCATGTCTGGATATTATTAATTATGTAAAATAGTATATGTATTCCTTGACTTTTACTTAAATCTCTCATTGGTTTAATGTCTTTCCTTGTAACCTTTGTAGCTATCCCTTTCAGAGAAAGCCAGAAATTTTTATAACCTACAGCTGTTGTCAGTCACCAATTAAGCTGACCAAGTCTTTGACAAGTGTGACTCTTATCAGAATACTTGTCCCTGAGAGTTAACTTTGTAGTTTTTACTAACAAGTTGTTAATGAACATATGTGTGTGTGTGTGTGTGTGTGTGTGTGTGTGTGTGTGTGTGTAGATGCATGATTGGGGGAGCAAAGAAAAGGAGGAAGATGGAAAGAATTAGGTAGAATAATGAGGAAACAGCAAAAGGGACAGAGAGGAGCTAAGTATGAGAACAGAAAAGAAGCTGTATAGATAGAATTGAATTAGAAGAACAAAATGAATAGACTAAAGAACTCAATGTGCTTAGATTCATTTGATATCCCTCAGATCAGTTTCCTAGCCACTTGTAGTTTTTGTTTTGGACCCTGGTAGAAATCTCCTCAGGGAAGGCACCTGTGGAGAATTTGATATACATGTCAATTTTTATGCCAACACCAAGCAGTTTTTATTATTATAGCTCTATAGTAGAGCTTGAGGTCAGGGATGGTGATGTCTCCAGAAGCTGCTTTATTGTACAGAATTGTTTTAGCTATCCTGGATTTTTTTTTCCGTATGAAATTGAATATTGTTCTTTCAAGGTCTGTGAAGAATCTCAAATGGCTGAAAGATATTTAAGGAATTGCTCAACATCCTTAGCCATCGGGGAAATGCAAATCAATACATACCATCTTACACCTGTCAGAATGGCCAAGATCAAAACATTGACGACAGCTTATGATGTAGAGGATATGGAGCAAGGGGAAGTCAGTATGGCAATTTATCAGAAAATTGGGAATCAATCTACCTCAAGACCCAATGATACCACTCTTGGGCATATACCGAAGGGATGTTTAATCATATCACAGTGACACTTGCTCAGTTATGTTCATAGCAGCATTATTCATAATAGCCAGAACCTGGAAACAACCTAGATGCTCCTCAACTGAAGAATGGATAAACAAAATGTGGCACATATACACAATGGAGTACTACTCAGCAGTAAAAAACAATGACATCATGAAGTTTGCAGGCAAATGGATGGAACTAGAAAATATCATCCTGAGTGAGGTAACCCAGACTTACAAAGACAAACATAGTATGTACTCATTCATAAGTGAATACTAGATGTAAAGCAAAGTATAATCAGACTACAACCCACAGCTCCAGAGAAGCTAGCTAACAAGGAGGATCCTAAGAGGAATGCATGAATTACCCTGGGAAAGGGAAATAGATGAGATCTCTTGAGTAAACTGGGGGTAAGGGAGGATCAATAGAGGATAGGGGGATGAGGGATGAGAATATAAGGGATGGTCAAGCTGGAACAGGGATGGAGTGGGAAAGCAATGAAAGAGATATCATGACAGCAGGAGACATCATGGGGATAGGGAGAAATCTGGCACTAGTGAAGTTCCCTGGAATCCACAAGGACGACCCCAGCTTAGACTACTAACAACAGTGGAGAGGGTGCCTGAGTGTGGCCTACCCTAGTAATCAGATTGGTGAATACCCAAACTGTCATCATAGAACCTTCATCCAGTAACTGATGGAAGTAAATGCAGAGATCCACAGTCAAACACCAGCCTGAGCTCCAGGAGTCCAGTTAAAGAGAGAGACGAGGGATTCTATGAGCAAGGGGCATCAAGACCATGATGGGGAAATCTACAGAGACAACCAAACCAAACCAGTGAGAACACATGAACTTTACACCAACAACTGTGAAACCTGCATGGGACTGTCTGCATATGGGAGACAACTGTGTAGCTTGGTCCTTTTGAGGGGCTCCTGGCAGTGGGATCAGTATCTATCCCTGGTGCATAAGCTGACATTCAGAAGTCCATTACCTATGGAGGGACGCCTTGCTCAGTCTTGATGCGGGGGGTGGGGGGGCTTGGTTCTGCCTCAACTGAAAGTACCAGGCTTTGCTGACTCCCCATGGGAGGCCTTACCTTTGTGGAGAAGGGGATGGGGTTGGTTGCGGGGGGAGTAAGAGTGGTGGGGAGTGGGAGAAGGGATGAGAAGGGAATCTGATTGGGTATGTAAAATGAATAAAAAAATTCTTAATAAAAATGCCCAATCGCTTAGTCACTCATAGGCTATGGTAAAGAATATATTTATATGTACACTTGTGTGTACGTGTGTGCCTGTGTGTGTGTGTGTGTGTGTGTGTGTGTGTGTGTGTGTGTGTATGTGCTTCCTATGTGTAACTGGAAGCCTTGAATGACATTAAGAAGTAGTATGTTTTTAAATCATTTATTTTTGTATGTGTACATACGTGTGCCTGTGTAAGTGTATGTCATGTGTGTGCCAATACACACAGAAGGCAGAAGAGGTCATTAGACTCCCTGAATCTGAATTTGCAGGTGGTTGTGGGCCACCTGACATGGGTGCTGGAAACAAAACTTGTGGCCTCTACAAGAGCATCAGACATTTTTAACCACTGACTCAACTCTCCAGCCCTAAAAATTTTCATTTTTAAAATATCCAAATAGAGTCTGTAAATAAGCCTTTATTTATCCCATAAAAGATAATTAGGAGGGAATGAAAGTAATTCAAAGTAAGTACTTCAGTGACATTATCTTGCATGGCAATGATAAGTGTAGTGATGAATTATAAAAGTATTTTGCATGATTCCCTTTGAAATGTCCATTCATTTAGGATATTCTGTCACATCTGTTGTTTTCTCTATCGGTGTATTCTAGCCACTTTGATTTCTACCCCTGTAATGTAGAATTCATGATTTCTTATACCATATGAGCAAAGGTAATATTTCTGGGGATATTATAATGAGAGTCACTAGTAGTTCACAGTCTTTTCTCTAACTTTTTAAAAGTTGCTGTATACAGCCCTTTTCTCTAATCTGTTCTCAAAAAAGGTTATATGCTTGCTGAAGCCTTATATAGTAAGGCTCATCATTAATTCATTTCATTTGTTGCAATCACTATTTGCTTCCATGAACACTTTTCAGAGACAGAATGCAGAAAAAAAACCAGTCTCTTCAGTATTAAGTGAAGGAAAGTGCGTTTCTCTACCCAGTAACTGGCTTTCTGGTGTTTGGATGCAGCCAGCAATTAAAAATATTTGGACACTGTCATCTTTGCTTATGTTTTTCAAAAATCTGTATTTGCCCTTGGGGCATGGTAGTATAGCATTCCTAATCATTATTGAAGCTAGACAATATATTTTCACTTGATCAGCAATATAGTATTTCATTTACAGGGAAGTCTTGGAAGAGCCATTGACTGGCTTAACACCCACGTTTCCTTCCTAATAGTATACTGATAATGCAAGTTCATGTTGAAATAAAGCCACTACTACCTGTGTTCCAAAGTACTAAGAATGAGTAGAGCCAACTATGCATCCCTTACAACCTTCTTTAGCCTTTAGCTTGTGGCAAAACCTTTATTCTCCTTAGTCTATTTTAGCATTCATTGATTTTTGTGGTAGAACCTAAATTGTTCTTGTACAGACACTTGTTTATATCAGTTATTCAGTCTTGCATATTTTCCCTATGTAGCAATTGAGCCTAGATATTTAACACTGATTGTGACTGAGAGCATTATCTTTTGAAGTACTATTCATCAATTTAAAACAATTAAAATTATTGAACCATCTTTGTTTTGAAGCAAATGTTACCTTTCTATAACTTCTACTCAAGAGCTCATTTATGTAGTGGGATTAATTAATTAAGGAAAAGCACTTTTCTAAATTTCGTCATTGATATTCTGCAACTTGAATTTATAACTTGCCTTAGGAAGTGTTCCGCTAAAACTATTTTTTAAAAGAGCCGAAATCTCAAACAACAGACCATGTTGAATGTAAATTAAACAGTGCTCTTGAGCAGAAAATTAAATTGGTTCCATGACATGGGTTTTAAGAAGCCCACATAATATAAAGAGTGCTGCAAGTGACTGATAACCCTGCACACCCAATTGACACCCTACCTTGCTGATAACCAGTGAGGAAAATTAGAGTAATGTGCATAAGCATATCTCATCCACATTCTTTTATTCTATTATCTAAACAGTCCAGGAAATATTTTCAAGTAATTAATGACACATAAGTCAGGAAACATCAACAGGTTATATACTTTTACAATACTGTTATTTAGTTTTTATTGGAAAAATAACCTACTCACCAACTCACCACAATCTTAGATTTAAAACTCATGTTTAGTAGTTCAGAGTTGCTCATTATTAGAGAGTATTTTACAATGAGAATAGAGAAATATATAGTGACCAACCTACTATAACTTCAAAGCACTAAAACTTGACATTATCCCAAATTGGCTTCCCAAGGCTCATTCACATTTCCTGAACTTATAATATAGGTTATTAATTTTTTATATTATAAAGTAGAGAAATATTCTGCAGAACAATTAGGAAAGGAAATAAACATGGTCTTCTCAAATATATATCAAAGACATAATTTTCTACCTCAAAGTTAACATACCAATACTTGGACACCTTGCTATATAGAAGAATGGAGTAATACACACAGTACCGTTATCCCACTACCAATTCACATAGCATATTCTACTTCAGTTTTTCAATTTCTGACATTGTATTAATTGCTGTGGCCTATTGTTCTTTTTCTCAACTCCTAAAAGGCAAGTCCTATGTTTAATAAGTGATGATTATTTGCATGCCCAGCAACAACCACATTTCCTAGGAAAAATGTACTCAACCAATAAATTGTTAATTTAACATACAGTGTACATTATGAGGAAAAAATAGAAGTTAACCAGTAACCAATGTCTTAAAGAATAGACATTTATGGTTTGCAATTCTGGAGGCTGAAAAATTTAAGGTCAAAGTGCTAGTTGGCTAGCTTCCTTTTCCTGGCAGATGCATGATGATTGTGCTGTCTTTATCATATACAGAGAGTAGAAGAGTTAGGGGAGGGAGACAAGACTGAGACAAAAAAACCACTAGTTTCATGAGAACCCTATGAGTCCCTTGTGAACTCGATTACCTCTCAGAGGCTCCATTTCTAAGTACAATTGTGTTGAGGATTACAGCAAAAACCCAGTTTGTATGGCAAATAATTTGAAAAAAAAAACCTAAGGTTGTTTTGGTTTGGCTTTTTCAATACAGCACATTGAACGCATCACCTCATACATGATAGATAAGCACTCTACCCCTAAACTACATCCTCAGCTAAAAAGAAATGTAATTTCTAATTGAAAGATCACTTCAGGACTCTAAGATATTTCATATTATTGGAAAGAATGCTGATTTTTAGGCACCTCCACAATCTGAGAGAAGACAACATTCTGATCAGCAACAATACTGGTAATCTGAATTTACATAACTCAATAAAAAACAGATTTTGATTGCCTCTGAATTCTGGAGACAATGACAAAAGGTATTTCCCTGAGTTGTAATTTTTTGCCAGACTTACTTTCAAATTATTTTCTTTTGTAATCAAGTCTGTCCTCTGTATTTCATTTACCTATTGCTCTTTTAATTGGATTTGTAGACATCATCATAACTGTTAAATGTAAGTGGATATGATATGTCTTAACCTTAATTTCTAGACATATATTAAAGAACAAACTTTTATTTTTCTTACTTTATTGGGATTGGCAAATGCTCAAGTCATCAGAAAAAATAAAATGATGGAAATTAAAATTATAATTTTATTCAAAACACTGTTTTAATATATATAATAAGATATTATGTAAATTCAGAACAAATCCCCTATGGACTTTAGTCAGCTGAGTCAAGTAATAGGAAAATAAAACTTTGTTAAGACAGTTTGGGAATTAGGCCATGGGGCACCCCTAAAAGTATTAAATACTCATTTCTAGTACAGTCAACCAAGTTCCTCCATGTAATTCTCTAAAGTAAGCTAAGTAACTTTATTTGACCCAAATACATCTTCATTTGTCTGAATGGTTAATTGGATGATTCAGTTCATTTGCTCTTCTATTTAGCTGACAATTACCATACAGACTTGATATGGATTACCTCTTTTCAACAAAATGACATTTCACTGTAAGGCAACACTGAACACAATTTATGTTCTTTAATTACTGAGAAGGCACCTCATGATCTATTTATAGGACCTCGGGGATATCAGTGAATATCAAACATCACAATGATGGATAAGTGATGGTTAAGGAATCAATTCATCAGAATATCTTATGATTTCAATACGAACTATCAGTTTGAACATATATTACTTGGTCTGAATCACTGTAATATAATATGTCAAACTCTTTAACAATATTTTTATTTATTCTTTGAGAGTGCCATACAATGTACTTTGAACATATTCATACCCACCAACTTTTCCTCTCACCACTTTCTCAACATTCTTACCCTTTCCCACACAAATTTGAGAAATTTTTTTCCCCATTAACTCCAGTATCTTTTGCCCAGCTAGTTTTGGGTTTGGGGCATACTCTAATATGATACTCTGTTCACACAGGATTCACATCATTGCAAAAAGCAAGCAAGCAAACAAACAACAACAAAACCCCAAATCCTCCAACTCCTTCTCCCTCTCCCAGAAGCTATCTACATCAGCTAGGGGTCAGATTTCATGTCCACCTTCTTTGCTTCTGTGCTGGGATTTTGTCTAGCTAGAGCGAGTGCAGGTCCTGTGCATGCTGTCACAACTGCTAGGAGCTCATATGTTCACCAGCTCTGTTGTATATGGAAAACACTGTTTCCTTGCTATTATCCACCATCTCTGGCTCTGATAACATTTTGGCCCCTTTTCTGCAAAGGGCAGGGAGTATGATGTTAGTGTCCAGTTTAGATCTGAATACTCCAGTCTTTTGTTCAAACTTTATGTGTTTATTATTTTTAATAACTTACTAATTTCAGTTGGTATTGCCCACATGTGCATGGGTATGGGACCATTCAATGGGCCATGGGAAACCTACATATAGCCACATCCTCAGAAAAATCTTTGATTCTCCATTCCCAACAGCTATCAATTTCCATTAGCTTCTAAGAACACCGTGGGGCCTGATATTCCTTTACCCCAACTATGATATAATTTTTGCTGGCTTGATTTTGGACAGGTCTTCTGCATATAACTATAGCTGCTGTGAGTTCCTAAGTATAGTAGCTGTATCATGTCTGGAAGAGTGCTTAACAACACCTTTCTTCATTTTCTAGCTCTTTCTAGCTTATTTTCCGTAAAGTTCCCTGACCCGTGGTAACATGGGGCTTAATACTGATGTTTCATTTAGGGCTGATCCCCTCAGGCTCTAATTCTCTCTACTTTAACCTACTGTTTATCTCCATATTGACCTCATTCTTCTGCAAAAATGTACATCTCTGTCCATGGTTGGGAGTAGCCCAGATTTACCACAACAAATGCAAATATTCAGAAGGCAGTTTGACTGCATGGCCATTCAGCAAAATATCATCAAGTTCTAACTACAACCATGAGCTTTTGACCACAATTACAGTACCAGTCATGAAATCTCTTCCTATAGAGCAGGCTACGAATCTAACCAGAAAGCAGTCAGTTACTTCTAAGAATTGTGCCACTAGTGCACCAGGGAGAACATCTTGCCTGGCATTGCAGTATTAAGCATGAACAGTTCAGTGATAAGCAAGAGCTCTGATATCTTTTCCATGACACCAGTGGTTGCATATACCTTCTATTATCATGAAAACTAGGAAGCAGGCAGGGCGTTTCTAGGTCAGTTTGAGATCGAGTTCTTTGTGTCCTGCAGTGAAAGTGTATGATGTATTCAGTGACAGGTCTTATCATATAGCTGTGATGGGTAACCAAGGGCAATGGCTATAGCCTGTGTTGTTTTAAAGATGTCTGGTGCCTCCCTGACTAACAATTCACAGGGTCATATCCTGTGGCTTGTACTGTGATTTCCATTTAATGACACATGTCTTCTGAGAGAATCCTTGTCCATCTGTGCAGAGTAATTGCATTCAAACTCTTTCTAAAGTTGTATTTGTAAAGTAGCTTGCTACCTAGTGTTTTTCCATAGGCTTTTCATAACTACTTAGCAATTCAAAGTAGAGGGAAAACAGGGTGAAACTGTGCAAAAAATTAGTCAAAATACAAAAATGGATATGAGAATTTCTTTTAATTGAATCATGGCTCTCTTCCAGCAAGGTTCTCTTGTTTCAAACTAGTAAGTATTTTATAACACAGGAATCTAAAGGCATTTAGGTTTATGCTTATGGGCATTCATGACCATTCTATGAAAATGTATGTTTAGGAATTATAGGCATATTATTATAAATATGTGCTAATGGGTGAAGCTTCAGGTAGAATAGCATTATAGCATTATATTTGTCACAAGTGCCTTGGTATTTACTAAAGGAACATGTAGTATTTGGCTCAAGGAAAAAGTCTTTCTTGATGAGATTATCTCCTTAATTTTGTATTGACTTTTGCGCTGCACTAGTAATGAAGATAAATTTCAGTTCATCACATTGTACTATAACTTAACTATGTGTGTTGTTCTCATATTCCTACATAAAATGAAGTGTGCTTTGTATTTCTTTGTTGTGTGTGGTTTTGTTGGTTGATTGATTGGGTAGTGCTTTGTTGCTAAGAACTCATTGTTTTTGAATTTCTATATTCAAAAGATTCTCCTGCCTCATCCCTGCAAGTAGGTGGTACTTAGGTCCATACTGTAACAGCTGACTTGGGTTTTCTCTTTTATTCCTTCCATTCTTTTAAAACGTCTGTTTTTCACAATGGGATATTTTAACTTGTACATTTTTTCTTAAACATCACCACATTGATCTCTTACTCTGTGAAATTGACTTGGCTTCCCTACTGGGCAGGTAACACAAAGGGTAGTCAATAGGAATCTTCCATTCCACTTGAAAGTTTTATTGCTTAGTGTTAAAAATATATTGATTTTTTAAAAAATCACTCTGTAAGAGTTTAGCTAGCAATTCCCAAGAGTCAAGTCTCCTCTGGAAAATTGGTTAAATTGGGTGTCTGACTTAGAAATTGTGAAGATCTTATCAAAGCACAGGTAGTCATGGATGTCCCTTTTTAAGACAGTCAGATTTCTGTCTCTACCCCAGCACTTCTATATATATATTGTTGCAGCTCCTTTCCCTCTGACTTTGCATATAGATGTTTCTTGGATTTATTTAAAAGTGAAATTCTTGTTGTTTCCTTTAAGTTCTAATATGATACTCAACATGTCCTGGGAGTCAGTTTTCCTTTCCTTCATGGCACTGCAAGGCTAGCTCAAATCTTCTGATACTACCTGACACTCTCATGCAAACAAATAGTTACCACAAAACCACTTACTGGAGTTTCAGAATTCAAATCGGTTGACATGTATTCATAGTTGATGACACTTGTGTCTCCATCTACATCAGTGCTTCTCAAGCTGTGGGTCTCAACCCATTGAAAGGTTCATATATTAGATATCCTGCATATCAGATATTACATTGCAATTCATAATAGTAGCAAAATTATAGTTATGCAGGAGTAACAAAATAACTTTATGTTTGGGGGTCACCACAGCATGAGGAACTATGCTAAAGGGTGGCAGCATTAGGAAGTTTGAGAACCATTGATGAGTACATAATGAGCAAACATATATTTGTTAAATAAATAGGTGAATGGAAAAACTTCTCATAAGAATTAACTATATCATGTATGTTTATTTCACCACAGTTCTCTTATTCCTGATTCTTGCCAGAAATCATTTTGAACCAATTCCTCCAAAGTTGTTCTGTTCAAAATAATTATAGTAGTCCCCCTTATCAATCAGAGATAGGTTCCAATACTTATAGTAGATTCTTCCAACCACTAATAATACTAAAACCATATTAACTATGTTCTCTATAGAGTCTATGTGTAATATAAAAGTTAAGCCAGCCGGTGGTGGCACACGCCTTTAATCCCAGTACTCGGGAGGCAGAGGCAGGTGGATCTCTGTGAGTTCGAGGCCAGCCTGGTCTCCAAAGTGAGTTCCAGGAAAGGCGCAAAGCTACACAGAGAAACCCTGTCTCGAAAAACCAAAAAAAAAAAAAAAAAAAAACAAAAACAAAACAAAACAAAACAAAAAGTTATTACATGCACTATAATTAATATATTAGATATCTATACATTGTGTCTTTAACTTATGCAACTGAAGATGAAACAACAAAATAAGCATGGATTTATTTCCAAAGAATTTCACTAGTACATTTGCTCTTACCATATATCTTGGCAACAGTGGTGTATAACTTTCACGTTCCTTATTTAAAATTTTTCTTGTTACATAATAGAAGCACTTTATAGTTTCTCTCTTGCATATCTAAACTGCTAGACTTGGTACTTTTGAATTTTAAGAGCATGATTTAATAAAATAAAGATTACTTGTGTGCAAGCACAATGCAGCCCTACAACAATCAGACAACCAGTAGAACTACTAAGTGGCTAGTGATCAGGTAGCATATATAGTGTATGTATGGTGTATATACTACTCATGTCTCAGGTGAGACAAAAGAGGACAATATGAAATTTCATGACAACACACAAAATGGCAATTTGTGGCTTATGAGTTACTTACTTCTGTAGTTTTGCATGTAGATCGTCCAGGTCACAGCAAACCATAGGTAGAGGTAAAGAGACTCCTCTAATATCCCTTCTCCTCTCCATTCATTTTTCTTCTATTTTTTAGTGTGTGGGGGGTATTCTCATACTGTAGCACAGGCTGTCTTAAACTCACAGGTTTTATGCCTCATTTTTAGCTTTTCGGTTTTTGTTTTATTTTTGTTTTCATTTTTGGAGAGTTGTAAACCTGCCCTTAAATTTAAAATACAACTAACAAACTAGACTTGAAAACATACATATAAGTAACGTTATATGGACTAAACATGTTATATCTAGGAATATGCAAGTAATAACAATTAGTGAAAGAAAGAGACCATGGATTTTAAGGCGAGTTGGGAAGGTTATATGGGAGAATTTAGAGGGAGAAAGGGGAAGGGGAAAATGTAATCATATTATAATCTCAAAATTTAAAAAGAAACTGTACTTGACCTCCTTATTTCCCTGCCTCTATCTCCCAAGTGCTGGAATTACAACATGCATTCCCATGCCTAGCTAAGCTATTTCTGCTTCCCATTTTGTTTTGTTTTAGTTTGGTTTGGTTTTTGAGACAGGGTTCCTCTATGAATCACATTAGTAAATTCTTTGGGTTTTCTTATAATGTCCTTGACTCCTCTGGCTCCTACAATCCTTCCTTCTTTTCCTCAGCTGGATTCTCTAAGCTCCTCCTAATGTTTGGCTGTGGTTTTCTGTATTTGTTCCCATCAGTTAATGGATGAAGGCTCTGTGATGACAATTAGGGTAATCACCTATCTGATCACAGAAAATATTCATTTCAGGCTCCCAATCCACTATTGCTAGGAGTCTTAGCTGGGTAATTCTTGTAGACTCATGGAAGTTTCCCTTCTTTCTCTTGTATCAGATTTCTACCTGACCCCAAATGCCCCCTTTCCAGTCATCTCTTTCAGGACTCTCACCCTCCATCCACCTCCCAACCAGACCCCACAAGTTCCCATCCCCACCTGCCCCCAGTTCACTGAGAAGATCTCTTCTATTTACCCTTCCCAGGGAGATTAATGTGTCCCCCCTTGGGCACTCCTTGTTACCTAGCCTCTCTGTTCTGTAGATAGTAGCATAGTTATCCTTTACTTTATATTTAATATCCACTTATAAGTGAGTACATACCATGTTTGTCTTTCTGAATCTAGGTTACCTCACTCAGGATGATTTTGTCTTGTTTCATCCATTTGCCTTCAAATTTCCTGATGTCACTGTTTTTAACAGCTGAGTAATACTCCATTGCATAATGTACCACATTTTCTGTATTCATTTTTCTGGCGAGGGGCATCTAAGTTGTTTCCATTTCCTGGCTATTAGGAATAACACCGCTATGAACATAGTTGAGTAAGTGTCCTTGTGGAATGATGGAGCATCCTTTGGGTATATGCCCAAGAGTTGTATAGGTGTGTCTTGAGGTAGATCGATTCCCAATTTTCTGAAAAACAACCATATTGATTTCCAAAGTACCTGTAAAAGTTTGCATTCCAACCAGCAATGAAGGAGTGTTCCCTTTGCTCCACATCCTCTCCAGCATAAGCTGTCATTAGTGTTTTTCATCTTGGCCATTCTGATAGGTGTAAGATGGAATCTCAGAGTCATTTTGAGTCACATTTCCCTGATGGCTAAGGATGTTGAAAATTTGTTTTTCTGCCATTTGAGATTCTTCTACTGAGAATTCTCTGTTTAGATCTGTACCTCATTTTTTAAATTGGATTATTTGGGTTTTTACGTCTACTTTCTTGAGTCCTTTGTATATTTTGGAGATCAGCTCTCTGTCAGATATAGGGTTGGTGAAGATCTTTTCCCATTCTATAGGTTGCCATTTTGGACTCTTGATAGTGTCCTTTGACTTACAGAACCTTTTCATTTTTGTGAGATCCCATTTATTAATTGTCAATCTCAGTGTCTACGCTACTAGTATTCTATTCAGGAAGTTGTCTCCTGTGCCAATGCATTCAGGCTATTCCCACTTTCTCTTCTATCAGGTCCATTATAACTGGATTTACGTTGAGGTCTTTGATCCACTTAGACTTGAGTTTTGTGGCATGTGATAGATATGAATTTATTTGCAGTCTTCTAGATTCCTACATCCAGTTATGCCAACACCATTTGTTGAAGATGCCTTCTTTTTTCCATTATATAATTTTGGCTTCTTTGTCAAAAATCCATGGGTGTATGGATTTATGTCTATGAGTGTATGGATTTATGTCAGGGTCTTGGATTCAATTCCGTTGTTCCACCTGTCTGTTTTTATTCCAAGACCATGCTGTTTTTATTATTATAACTCTGCAGTAGAGCTTGATATCAGGGATGGTGCTACCTCCAACAGTTCTTTTATTATACAGGATTGTTTTAGCTATTGTTTTGCCATATGAAATTGAGTATTGTTCTTTCAAGTTCTGTAAAGAATTGTGTTGGAATTTTGATGGGGATTGTGTTTATTCTGTAGATTGCTTTTGATAAGATGATCATTTTTCCTATGTTAATCCTACAGAGCCATGAAATCTCTATTTTTTCTTGAAAGACTTGAAGTTCTTGTCATACAGTTCTTTCACTAGCTTGGATAGAGTTATACCAAGATATTTTATATTGTTTGTGGCTATTGTGAAGGTTGTTGTTTCCCTGATTAGTTTCTCAGCCCTTTTATTGTTCATAGATAAGAGTACTAATGATTTTGTTTTTAATTTATCTTGTATCAAGCCACTTTGCTAAAGGTGTTTATCAGCTGTAGGAGTTCTTTGGCAGAATTTTGGGGTTGTTTATGTAATCTGCAAATAGCTATACTTTGATTTCTTGACCTCTATTTTGTTGTCTTATCATTCTAGCTAGAACTTCAAGTACTATATTGAAGAATAGATATAGAGAGAGTAGAAGGCCTTGTCTTATTCCTGATTTTAGTGGAATTTCTTTTAGTTTCTCTCCATTTAGTTTGATGTTGGCTGTTGGCTTGCTGTATATTGTTTTTGTTATATTTAGGTATGTTCCTTGTATCACTAATTTCTCTTTATATTAAACTATTTTGAAGAATAAAGTCTAACAAACTAGAGAAGCTAGTCTTTTTTAAGATTTATTTATTTATTAAGTATACAGTGTTCTGTCTGCAAGTATGCCTGCAGGCCAGAAGAGGGCACCAGATCTCATTACAGATGGTTGTGAGCCATCAGGTGGTTGCTGGGAATTGAACTCAGGACCTCTGGAAGAGCAGTCAGTGCCCTTAACTGCTGAGCCATGTCTCCAGCTCCTGAGAAGCTAGTCTTAATCAGAGGACCCAATCAAGTAACCCAGATATTTGCAGAAGTCAGTCTGGGTTTTGGCATTTATAGTTGTTACACATTTATTCATCTTTCTCTGGAGTCCAGTGCCTTCAAGATTCTTGCCATATTGAAGACTTACTTCCTTTTCTGATGATGCTGACACTGAACATTGACAGTGACAAATTCTCCATAGTTGAACTTTCTATAATTTTGGATTATCTGATCTCTTTATATCATCTTTTACTTACAATAATAATTCTTTTCTTTAGGACACTGCTACCAAATACTAAATGATATATTTTTCATCCTGCCCTATATATTTTGTTTCCTTTCCATGACAATCCAGAAAGTAAGATTTTATATATGAGTTAAGCAGTGTTGAGAAAAAAACATCTTTTTTGTGTATTTTAAAAACTTTGTTGTGTTCATTTTGCCTCGAATTTCAAGAGAAAAAGGGATATATTCATTACATGCACATCTTTGAAGTTAGAAAATGAAAGATCCGATGATAGAGTCTACATCTCATTTTTGAAGCCTGTGTTGATGTGGAGTGGAACAGTGTGTGTGTGTGTGTGTGTGTGTGTGTGTGTGTGTGTGTGTGTGTATGTGTGTAGAAGAAGTCAGTTTCATTTATCAAGATTAACATGTCACTAGTGGAAGTGATTAAGTTCTAAATTTTTCCATCCTGGACATTAGTGAAATATTCATATTCTGTTTGCTTGCTTCTCTTAGTTTTCTCTTTCTACACAGTTCTACTCTCAGAAAGAGCAAGAGATCACTTGAAACATATGTTCATAGAATTATAGCATGTAACTTCAATCTGAAGAACTTTTATTAATAACTTAAAGATGTTTTCTAATTTTTTATCTTACTATAAAATTAATTTCAGTTTATTTTAATACTGCCCTTCAGAAGCCACGAGATGATGGAATTTTAAATCAAGATTTTTATAAATCATCCAGAGTCATAAGTGTTACTGTCTATTTAAAGTATGACTGAATGGTTGGAAAATTTGTTATTCCCAATAATGAGTACAGATTGATACTTTGTAAAGCGGTAACTTAACAAAGCGGGTCAAATGACAGCATGTGGTCACACAGTCACAGCAGTTGCATACTTTAAGTGCTGGTACTTTTAATGCTGGTTTCATCATTAACGTCTGTAGACTCAGACTCATAAATTCTTGTTATACAGAATCTTACCAAAAAGAGAAATTAATTTTAATATGTAGTTTGTCCATGTCCTGTGAAAATTCACCTAATCTACGTGAACAAGAGAGAGGTATAAGTTTTAAAGTTAATGGCTAATTAGGAAGCGTTTTAATACAATGATAGTACTGCCTTCATGCTTATTGCAAAATATCTAAATTGAATAAGAAACCAAATGGCAAAGACTGAAGGAAGTAGTAATATTTGCTTCAACTAGAAAATTGAGTATGATGCACTGTAGTTAAAATTAAGATAAAATGATCAATACCCAGAAAATTTTAATATAGTTCTTCATAATATCATCTGATATATTATAGAGTTAACCTACATGGTGATATCTATATATTAGAATATTTGTATTAGAATTTCATGAATAAAATGCTTAACAAATTGAAAAACTGCATGGATAAAATTTTGGAATTTATCAGGAAAAGTGAGAACAGCCAAGAGCTGCAGATCAAATGATAGGAACAGTGAAAGAATGTATTTTGAGAGCTTAAAATGACTTTAAAGATAATCCACTTAGAATCTTTCATTTACAGATAGAAAATTGAAAGCTAGTGAAGGGGTTTGATTTGCTCCAGGCCATGTGGCCTCTGGTTGGCAGAACTTCCACAAGGACATCACTTTGTTTTTCTCAGTTCACTCCTATTTCCAGACAACCAACATTTTTCATTTTATAGCTGACTAATTTCTTTGTAGTTGATTTGGTTTTAGGAATTATATTCATTATATATGTGACAATTTAGGAGTCCTTTCTCTTTCTGTTTTCCAGTACATTCTCTATGTATTTTGTACCCATATAAGTTGAATAAATGCAAGATGTGCAGGTACAATTAGTAATTATTAATATACTTATTAGTATACCTTAGTTATTATATCCTGTCAAAAGCTGTGTTCAAGATTTTACAATTACCAAGGAATTTACTTTGATAAGTATCCATAAGATTTAATTTCATGAATAAGTATAACACTGTTGTATTGGGTAATAACTGATACATTGAGATTCTTTTTATTTTATTGACAATTTCACACATGTACATTATATATTTAATTCATTTTTTAATCCCAATTCTCATTTTCCTCTCTTTCTCACTGAAATCTTTTTCCCAATAAGTCTCTGTTCTACTTTTATATCTTGTTTGACTCATTAAGTTTAGTTAGGGTTTTATAATATACTAAGGTAGAAAGTTATTGATTCTAGTGAGAACACATTACCAGTAGATATACCACAGAATAAAATGTGTATTAATATTCTTGAGATGAAATGTTGATTTTTTTATCTGTTGTTCTTTTAATAGAAATTCAGGTACACGGGCCATATCTACTTCAACTCTGCTTAGGAAACTGACAAAAACAGG